>NC_056726.1:1652252092-1652364592 GCF_019279795.1 Protopterus annectens
CTAAATTAGCTAGACCTACCTCATAAATTAACATATACACAACTTCTTACCACCAAAACCTATATCCCTAAATGTGAACATGTACCTATTCATGTCTTATATCTTCTTAGTCTCCCTTTTTCACTCATTTCTTAACTTCTATAAAGTTCTTCATCTTGGCTTTCTTTCTAAATAGGTTCATAGATTAGTACTAAGCCAACTGCCATTGTCGGCCAGTTGAAGCCTAGCCAATTAGCCCATGTGAGATGCAAACCCTGCACCTTTTGTCTGCAAAGTAAACACCTTACCCCCTCTGCCATCCTCCCACCCTACTATCCTTTAAGCCTGCTTTTCTCCGACTTTGTACTGCAATTCCTGTTTGTATTATGCTAACTTACCTTTAAATTTTCTATAACTACTAAATGATTGTCCTATAACTGTATGTTTTCTTAACCAATATTTAAATACTATGTCTAACTTGGTATAATTATTTAAGCTGTATTATTCTTGTATTATTTTAATGACTATAAAATTATTTTCCATAAAATGTTTTGTAATACTTTGGATCTTTTCTCCACAGTCCTCTGCTGAAAATGAGCTCCTACCCAGTTGGAATTTCCCAGTAAATAAATAAATTATTATAGGTGATATGAATTTACATTAAAATCTAAACATGTTATTATAACTGGGAAGTATATAACAATACAACAAATTAATCTTTATGATGGTTTTATGTAATAGAACAGGCTGTTATTGAAACATAACTGATAATGTAAAGCAGGACAATAAACCAGATATATAAGACATGAAATCAATGTAATAATCTGAAGAAACTTTAAATGATATAGCTTGATAATATAAGTGAACACTAAAATAAAGAATGATCTACAGAAAGACCTAAGAATAGTCTCAAATTAGCTACATGAGTATAATATTTTCATTATGCAATAAAAAGTCATACAGTTTGGAACACCTGAAAGATTATCCACATGCCCAGACATCTGGATATTATCCGAAGGAATTAGAACATCATAGAAACTGTTCAGCATTTCATACATTTTTATGTATGGCTGGGCCCAAACTTATCTTCCAACCTACATCCAGATTTCAGAATGTAAAGTAAATAAGCACCTCTCCGCAGACAAAAACTCTCCAGAAGGAGAGACAGCAATTGAAAAATAAGGCCTCCTGTCATAATTAGAATATTCTCTACATCTCATTAACTTGGCCTCTCAAAATAAATAAATAAATAAATAAAAATAATATCTGCTGTACACATTTGCATGTTCGTACCCCACTCAACTCAAACAGAATACTACTGCTTAACTGCTACCAGTGAAACAAAACAAAAAAATACCTAATTGTTTCTGTAGTTTACAGAAGAAAATTCCACAGTGGCAGTATTATACTGACCCAGGATGCTTCCGTTTTCTTACTGGCCTCGACCTATATAATGGAAAGTCCAGAGGCATAAGCAGAGGTAGGTAGATGCAATGAATAAGGAAAGGCATTAGAGTAAGCTGATTGTTACCTTCATGGAGAACAAATATAGCAAAAATAAGACAATGGTCCATTTGGATCAGTGTTCTAACATTGTCAATAAATATATAATTAAGTAAATATTAAAGTTAGTCATGTTCATGATTATACTACTCAGCTTTACAAACAGTAGCACACGTATATTCATGATTAAGATACAATATGTCTTTCTTAAAATCTAACAGATTGCTTACTGCAGTGACAATGTTTGTCTCCCCACAGCTGAATATTAGTTGCCCCCTATTCCTGCCCTCATCCAACACATCTACCAAATCTGGCTTAGCTGTATCCAAACTGTGTCCAGGGTCTGTGAAGAGATTGAGGACACTGAGGCACCATCATTGTTGTTACTGCATATTGCTTTTTTTCCTAGCCCCCACCACACCCACTACCTCCGCATGGTTGGGCCACAAGCCACTAATCAAAACCAGATCTCCTCAGGTGTAGAATGTATAACACAGGCAGGCTTGATAATGAGTGATAAGTAAACTGGTCAATCTGAAGACACATATTTCGGATTCCTTAGAGGAAGAAGAGTGGTTGTGAATGATGTTACCGACACAGAGGCTGAATATATAGTGAACCTCCTGGCTAATAAATTTAGTTCTAACTTTACCACTCTCTCAAGATATAACTGAAACTGGCTGAACTCCATCTATCACACAAAACCAAGTACTAAAAGTGCTATCAAAACCTAAATAGATTGCATTGATGGGTTCTGACGATAGCCCTGGAAGCATCTTAAATTTCATGAAGCATGATTTAGCCACACCACTAACAACACAGTTCAAGCTCAGACTCCATGCAGGTCTTGTACAAAGCAAACAGAATAGCTACAGTCATTCCCCTGCATAAGGAAGGAGATTCTACAGACCCAGTCAATTACAGACCCATAAATCTGTCCAGAATCATATGCAAATTAATGGAAAGACTTATCATGGAACTAATCAATCAGGACACAGGGAAGTTCAAAACACAGGACCTGTCTCAGCTTGGATTTATCAAAGGCAGGTTAACCTGGTTGATTTTTTGAAAAGTTTATCAAAGCAATAGATAAAGGCAAAATAGTAGACACTGCATACCTCAACCTGTCCAAAGCTTTTAACCCAGTTCCCCACACAGGCATAGTAACAAAGCTAAATGAACTGCGAATAAACCCATATGTCACCCACTGGCTTGCCAAATGGCTCACAGATAGGATGCAAGAAATCAAACTAGAGGAAGTTAGCTCTACACAGTCATCAGTGGAGTCCCCTAGGGTTCTGTATTAGTATTTGTCCTGTCTGGCATCCACTTTTTTAAAGTAAAAGCTGATACCAAAGTGTTCTGGCTGAACCAAAGGGTTCTGGCTGACATTTTCAGATGACTGCAAGTTATGAGAGTATTTGAATCCCTAGATGATTTAACGATACTGCCGGAAGGTTTGTCCCAAAGAAAAAACTGTTGCTAAAATCATGGACTGAAACTAAATTCCAAAAATGCACTTCCAGATTCTTTGGGAAATTATCTATTCCAGGGAACTACCCCTTTAACAATATGTCCCTCAGAGCTGACTAAGTTTTTTTTCAGGATTTGGGAACTTAAGTAGACAGTGACCTAGCTTTTGATCAGCATGTGTCCACTGTTGTAAGAAAGTCTTCAGTATGGCGCAACATATAAACAATGGGATTGTGTCTAGATCTAGGGATAGCATTATTTCCCTTTACTCAGCCCTTATTAGGCCAGTCATTGAATAGAATGATATAATTCCTCCTTTTGGCATATATCTTACAAGAGGGTCTACTTCTAAATTTCAAACTTTCGCAAGTTTGAATTGCTTAAGTTTGAGACCATAAGATCAAACTTGTGAAAGTTCGAAATTGAAATAAAAAAAAATTTAAATAAAAGAAAAGTATTTTTATTACATTTATGCAGGGTGGCAACCCCGGCTGCACCTCCCACATCCCCTGCTAATTAAACATACCAACTCCAAGATCACACTACAGGAAGGAAAATGGTAAATATACCATTCCATGCTGTACGGACATCACCATTTAAATGGTTCAAACTTTCCCAAGTTCGATCTTGTGGTCTCGACCATAAGCAACTCAAAACTTATGAATGTTCAAACTTTAGAAGTATACCCCTCTCCAGACATATGCAACACCTGGAATACCCTCAAAGATACCTTACTAAAAGGATACAAGACTTAAACAACATTTCCTTCATAGACTGACTCAAAGCCCTGTCACTCTACTTAGTATTTTACAGATTGCTACAATGTGATCTTTGTCTGGCATACAAAGCATCCTCCAACCAATACTGATGGATTTACTAAACATTAAATCAAATTGCATCAGAAATACTTGGTCTAGGGATGTAAACATTTTCTGCAACATCAACAAGGATGGTTTGGAGGGCAGGTATATCTCACAGAGGACACTACGTTTCTTGAACAGACTCCCCAACCACATAAACAAAGCTTATTCCTGTCCATATTCAAGCACAACTTGGTTCTATGGATGAGAAATAGAACATTTACCCCAGGACTACTCCCTGTACTACTAATGCACAGAGGCAGGTCCTAAATGCTTTATCCCATGCATAGGTCCCCTTAAATTATCTGTGGTATGATCCCAGTTATTCTCATTAGGGTGTAATATATAATTATCAACCATGGAATGGATAAGGCCAGTCTCTAAACAAATAGGAGAGGTTAATTTGAGCACAACAAGGGAAACTGTCTAGACTTAAAATGAACCACAAAGGCATCTAGCCTAGTGCTTACCTAAGAACCTATGGATTAGAAACAATTAGGGGCAAGAACAATGGGTTTTACTATGTACTGTAAGATTAGTGAAGGCACTTATTGCAGATAACTAAGATTCTGAGCTGTTATCAAGTTGCTTTCTGTAGTCTGGAGTACAGGGTTTGATTCCTTCCGTCCATCTCCATGTACCTACTGCGTGAGTGAGCAAGTCAAGTAATCAGACACTGCTCCTGGGTTGCTGTTTGAAATTTGCTTTTCTAGTTAACAACTGTATGCAATAAAAAAGGCCTTTTCTTGGCCTAGCTTGCTACTACAGAAAACTTGTGTCTAATGTTACAACAATTTTCTGGTCTTTGTTAGATCTCAGGAAAAATGAAAAGTTCAAAATGTGGGCTATACCCTGCACTAAAAGACTGTTAAACACTTTTTTGAATTAACTCGGTACTAAAGAAAATACGTACCTAATTTTTACTGTTGCCTCTCCTTTGCTATGTCTTATAAAAGGAAAAGTTCTAAAAGGGAGACTGGTCCCTCGAAGCAGACTGTGCAATTAATGAACTAAAAAGTTTCACATTCTGAAAAAGTGTTAGCAACCCCTGATTTTACTAAGGAATTTACACGTGTATGTATATATATATATATATATATATATATATATATATATATATATATATATAGGTTTAGGAGCAGTTATCCCAAGATGAAAGTTTGAGTACTACTCTCTATGATCTAGCAGCTGAAAAGAAAGTGATGTTAAAAAAAAAAATGATTCCGCAACAGGAATAGAATGACTAGCAATGATGTGGGTCATTGATTCCTTATAATGCTGTTTATTAGTTACAATGGCCAGTTCGTACATTGGATGAGATGTTAAAATGAGGTTTCATTTGCCTGAGTTGGTAGCTCAGGTAGATGCAAAAAATCTCATGGCAGCAATCAAAAAGAGTTGGAGAAGTTCCCCGATGCCCCCAACCAAACTTTGCCTAATAGTATAAACACTACTTCACATCTCCCTTTAAAAGTGGTTGCTGTTCTAATGGGACGACTCAGTCAACAAATGAAAAATAAATAAAATGATAAATAAATAAACAAGTAGAATGATGGCAACAATGATATGCCACTGGGAATTATTACTCCACCAATTTCAGTACACAATATCACAAAGGCATGGTTACTAGAAATGCCAGTGGATTATAACTGATAGTTTTCGACTGGAAAAAAAGGTAGTTGTGACATTGTGTGTGTGTGACAGTATGCCTTTAAAAATATCAGAATATAGTTTTCTCACTGCTCAGTAGTCAAGCTGTGCTATTTACCTAATTCCTAGATGGAGCTTGTATGAATGTTTGTTAGGTGCAAAAACACAAATGGGAAAGTTATTGCCTCTATTAAAAGCTCAATGTGGGGGAAAGCAGGGGCTTTATCTGATGGCCCAAGATTTATGGAATGCAACACTCCATTCATGGTGCATCAAGAATGTGACCTTAGACCACTGGTGGTGAAGATTTTTTTCATTGGTGAAGTTGAATGGAAAGCCAGGCATGGCCTACAGCTTTGATTACAAAAAGGAGAATCTGTTTGCAGAGAGGCTGTCAGATTGAGTATAATCACTGCAATTTGCACTCTAATTGATGACATCTTACTGAGATGGGCAAAGGGAAGCTAGACTGGATCCCTTTTTTGGATCTTACCAGAGATATTATGTTAGCTGCTCACTATATCCTCCTTAATCCTATGCTAGACATTTGAGCTAACTCAGCAGCTTCAGACTAGCTCAAAAGATTTCCTCAGCAGCAAGCACTTTAAGGTCAAGTTAGGGCCTCCTTTTCCCCAAAAGTACCAATATTAAAAGACATCTAACAAAGCTCATTTCTGCCCCTGCTCTTTTTCCATTTTCATCAATAAATTCATATATGACCAGCCTGACCTTCCCCTCATCCTTTATGCAGATGACAGGGTTATAGACCAAAGTAAGCATTTCCATTCTAAGCTGCAAAGTCAGCTTCAACAACACCTTTTTACTATCTCATCATAGTTAAACTATAAAAATGTATTTCTAAATATCAACAAAAGCTAAGTCCATGATATTTAGAATGCAGTAAAATTATCCAAGTCCACTCTTCTCTACAGATAAATGACAGTAATTATAACTTCACTGAAAACACATCCTATTTCAAATATCTCAGAATTTGGTTAGACCACACCTTATATTTTAGTAAAAAAAGTAAATCCCTTACATACTTTCATCACCTACACGAGCAACTGTGGGCAAAGGCATTGGGCCGGATTCAGGAAACCTCTGTGTAAGACTTCATATGTCTTACTCGGAGGCTGCAGTTGAACGGTATGACGTCAGCATACCATGCATATTCATGAGGGCATGCTGACTCATACCCTAGGCTAACACGGTCCGTGTAGGAAAGTAGGGGGCGTGTCCGAATGCTGAGTACTGCAAAGGGACATGCCCCCAGAAGAGTCAGAGGCCTGAAAATAAACACCCATGAGCGAGTCCTTAGAAATGTCAAGGAATACAACACCACACATCCCCACAGACTAAACCCTACTGAAAATGTGTAAAACGTAAAAATAGCAGTTTCATTTTTTTTTTTATAATTTCAAAAATGTTTGCCCGCATTTGCGCTCATTTGCATGGGTATGCCCTTCGCTCAGCCACAGTTAGCAGACATTGAAAAGCATATAAGATCTACATATGCAAATTAAGCCAAGTAGCAATAGTGTAGCGATAGAGACGTTGGCCAAAGAGGAGGTAGTCACGGTTCGAGCCCCCACAACATCATTCACCATTTTTATTTAAATAAGTATGAAACAATCCCCTGACATATGTGTATATATATATATATATATATATATATATATATATATATATATATATATACACATATATCTATATATACATATATCTATATATATATATATATATATATATATATATATATATATATATATATATATAACTATAATTTAAGTAAAATGTAATGAAATAGGCCATGTATTTGTGAAGAAATCTGACAGAATAATTTATTAAAAAAGGATTATAATTGCCCATAGCTGAGCAATGCTTTAGCAAGCTGAATATGAGTGCCCATAGGTGAGCAGCGCTTTAACAAGCTTAATATGAGTGCCCGGAGGTGAGCAGCACTTTAACAGTTAATATGAGTGCCTGTAGCTCGGTAGTGCTTCACCCAGTGTAATATGAGTGCTCATAGCTAAAAAAGGCGTTACCCAGCATAAGCCGTTTGTGCCGAGCTGTGCAGCGTGCCAACCAGCTTAACGGCGGGCAACATTGGGCAAGCTGTATCAAAGCCGCCTTTACACAGACACACCTCCTAGCCTGTCTAGACAGTAGTAAAATAAAAAAAGCAATGCCAAGGGTCGAACCCAGGATACTGTGCACCATAGTCAAAGTACTGAACCACTAAGCCATGACAGTTGTACTGAGAAATACAGTATTAGCGTATATATAGGAATGAATGAAAATAGAACCATGACAAAGCAGGTTTGCTTTAAGCTGATACATATTCAAAATGGCCAATCACAGATAAGTGCAGGAAAACCGGCATATATAAGCCCCATAGGCGGGAATACACACCATAATTGATTGTGGTACCCATTTGCAGTCAGGATGGCAGGTGCAGGAGAGGGAAATCGCTTTAGAGCACAAAGGTGGGGTGTTGAGGAGTCAAAATATATGGTTTGGCTCCTAGTCCATGATCATGAAGCACAACTCATGCAGGGCCAAGTTCAATGGGGAGCGTACAATGCAGAGGCGTGGAACCAGTTGGCACATGATCTCACCAGTGCCACAGGCATTCCAAGGACTGGTGAACAGGTCCATCACCACCATGCAGACCTGAAGCGACGTAAGGAGGACCAACTGAACCGTTGGATCCAGGAGGGCCTCCAAATGCCCAATGCCCCACTACTGAGTAAGTATCCATGTAATTATCTATGTAAGAAATGCTATCCTAGCCTATAGTATGGAGAGGTATGTTCCAATATTCCTTCATTTATATCACAGCTGCAGGTGTTCGTTCCACAAATCGGCGTGCCTATATGCTGATAGGCTGTTGAGGTTGCGCCACCAGGCAGGTTAGTAATTATTTAGCTGGTATTGTTATAGAATATAAGTGAGACAGATTGTAAAAGAGTTCAGTGTTGTAACCCAGTAATAAAGGTGAAATAAGCCTAGAATAAAGATTCTGCTAGTATTGTAAGATTAGATAAGTGATGCAGCCTGGAAAAGAGTGTATTGCAATCCAGTAATAAAGATTAAACAAGTCTCAAATAGAGTTTCCACCTGTATTGTAATATCAGATAACTGCTTCAGCCTTAAAAGGATAGACAAGTGTTGAATACATCCTTGTAAATTCTGCCATATGAAATAAGTGAGTCAGCTGGAAAGGATTGTTGTAACCCAGTAATAAATGTTAATAAAGCCTAGAATTAAGTACCGTTCTGAAATGTAAATATAAAATAAGTGAGAGAGTGTGAGAAAGACAGTTTGAAGCTACCAAGAAAGCTGTAATAGGTCTGGAATAAAGGTATACTGCATTCACTACATAATGAAATGAATGAGACAGCCACAACCAAAGAGTTTAATGTCTTAAATAAAGTACAGAACCTGGACTGTGTCCGTCCCACAATTTGGATATGTTGCTGTACCCTTGCATTATGGAGATAGTATGGTTGTATGAAATGCTGAACATCCACAGTTGTCTAGACCCATATAAATCAAATGTAGCAGGATGCTGTACAAGAACACAGCCAGATATGAACATATATGAATAAAAATGGAATGTATATTAATGCAGCAGCAACATCCCCATCACCTACATTCCTAAGGTTACATACAGGAAACTGTACTAATACATATAGGGGATATATATCTGCATCTACTAGGAATGTACAGTATATGTATAGGTAGTGTAAGTTGTTAATGTAATATTTCTCCACCCTACCCTATTTTCACAAATTATGCCATTCCACACCAAACTGGGTATGTGTATTCACAATTAATTCTCATGGACATTTGTCCTGTTGGTTCATACATATCCGCATGTACGTTGATGCATGTGCCCTGTTCACATATCCAAACCTGATGGCCTGTTGCCACCAATCAACCCTGCATGTTGTTGGAATGTGCACTGTTGTTCTAAATATGCATGTGTTATGCTTGCTGCTCAATGTTCGGAATTCATGGGTGTTTGGTTAATGGGAATGCTGATGCATGCTGTTACAACTAATTTTGAATGGTGTAAAATACTGCTAAACATAAGACAACAGGGAAGGCGGGTTCCAGCGGACCCACCTCTCCCACCTCAGCTGGCGAGTGCACCTGGCACAAGTACCCAGGCCGGGACCTCCTCCTCCGGTGGCCCTGTGCCACCTTTGGGTGGAAGCGCTGCAGGGGATGGGGCTCATCCCCCCTCTGCAAGCGTGGCCGGAGTAGAGCCTCCACTCACCCTCCATAAGGTCCGGTCTATGGTGCGTAGTGAGATCAGGCGTTCTGTGACTGATCCCCTATGCCAGCTCGAGGTGAGAGTGGCACAACTCACGGGTGTGCCTGCCCGTCCTATCCAGCCCCCAGCACAGCCCCAGCCTGGGCTGTGAAGGCGCAGTGGTAACTTCCCATGTGTGGGGATCTCAGTTCCACTGTTGCCATCTGTGAGCTCATGGGCTCGCGATATCCAAACATCCATCCCCGTCAATTGTGTTTCTCCCCCACGTGTCATACTCCGCCCCTGTATGCGTCTTGTTTGTCTTGTCTGTTAACCTCCCCAACCTACCTCCCCAAATATACTTACTTCCTGTACCTCACATTCCACTCTCACCTGAAAAAAAAAATAAAAAAAGGGCACTCTGTTCCCACAAAAAAATTACGCCCCATACATAGCTGCCCAATTCGCACACATGTCCACCGGACATGTAAACTGATAATTCTAATTGGCAGTACAACATATTTTGTTGTCTTCACCCCTCTCTCAGGGGTGGAAGGTTTCAAATTTCACACCAAATTTCAAACATATGCACAGCTGTTGCTGATAAAGAAATGGGCAGCTATGGACCTTCCCTACATCCTTCCTGCATATCCTGAGCTTGTTTTCCTACTGTCCTACCCTCTTTATGCCCCCTTTTTCAACACTTTCCTATTTCCCCATTTTCTTTTCTTTAAAAGAAAATAGCGTGGGTGTTAGCGGGAGTAAGCACTTTTAAGCAGTAGTCAGCGGGTGCACGCTTGTGTGCACTTAGCTAAGCGTAGATAAGCGTAGCTAAGCATTGCACAAACTCACGCAAACCTGCTTACAACTGCTTAAAAGTGCCTTAGTCACTCTGTATGATAAGGCCTGTAGCCTGCTCATCAGCAAAATAAAATACCCCTGTCAGTCTCGAACCTCGGAAACACTAGTCTGCATGAATTACCACTGAGCCACAGCAGATATACAAGAACCTGGTGCTGAAAGAAATATATCATGAAATACAAGGAGTGAATGTAAAGGGAAAATAGGAAGGCCTTTACACAAAGCTTGTTCTGTGTATCTTTACTGGCAATTCTTGTGGAATTGCATTACATTATTGTGAGAAGAGAAACAGCCATGCTAGTAGGTAATAATGTTACAGTAGCAACTTACAAACCCCACACAGTATCAGAGCAGGATAAACACTGCCATATTTGAATAGGTAAGAGGCCAGACCTCCCAACTGTGACTGATTTACAGGGATGTCCCTGATTTGCAAACAACTGTTACCTGTGCCCCACTGACTCCCTGTGAAATGTACTAACAGTAGGCAGAAAGGTGGGGAATCCCACGTAATGGTAACTGTCAATAAGTTAAAGTAGACACTACTTGCATGTCAGAAATGGTGTAGTAATACATATACTCAAAATACCCCACAGTCACAACTGCAGAATATCTGAAATATATCACGGGTGTATCCCAATGATATGTACCTTTCCCTGAGGCTGGTCAAATATATACCTGAGAGTATCTGAGGCCTGAAAGTGTCAGAAACACACACACATATCAGCCTGTCTGCTGTTACATACTCTGCAAATAGCTGTAGAATTACTTCCACAAGCATGCCCTTATGTAGGAGTACAACACAGAAATATCAAAGGATGTAGCCATCTAACATAATAATAACAGTATAGCAGTTCACAAGCACTGCATGTGCCTGATATTCATAATTGTTAGTACAATATCTTAGTTGTCCTCACCCCTCTCTTAGGGGTGGAATGTTTCAAATGTCACAGCAAATGTCAAACATATGTACAGCTATTGCAGTTAAAGAAATGTGCAGCTATGGACCTTCCCTACACCAGCCTGCACATCCCTAACTGGTGTCCCCACTGACTTCCTGCTTCCTGCTTACAACTGTTTAAAAGTGCCTTATTCACTCTGTATGACAAGGCCCTAGTACTGCTCAGCAGCAAAATAAAATACCCCTGTAAGTGTCAAACCCCAGACCTTGACCTCACCAGACTGCATGAAGTGCCACCAAGCCACAGCAAACATATAAGAACTTAGTGCTGGAAGAAATATATCATGCATTACAAGGAGTGAATGTAAATAGAAAATAGGAAAGCCATAGCAACACATTCCAGTAAAGACAAATATCTGGCATTCAAGGAGTGAATGTAAAGGGAAAATACAAAAGCCATAGCAACCCATTGCAAGAACTACTGTTGTATGCCAGTTAATCCACAAATCCCACAGGAAAGTACATACTCCCATGTAAACAGTGTTAGCATTAGCAGGTGTGAGTTAACATACACACTGAGAAGAGTGAACTGGAAGAAGCAACAGTCAGGTTTCAGTACAACATGCATTTCAGTGGCTACAACACAGTGTTAGATATGAGAGATATACCAACCTTCTGACTCACACAACAGTGTCCACAGCAAACCAGCATGGTCCCCACCTTGCAAAACTGAAAGGCCTATGCCTACCTAACCTATCATTTTATAGCAGTGTCCTGAAATCACAGCGAGAACTGCAATTAACACACAGCAGGCTGCATGCAATTACTAAATGCTGGCCACCAATTGGTGCAGAGGCCATCGCATGCACATGTGCAGATACCTACAAAAGCAGCCTGTACTGCC
The DNA here is from genome assembly GCF_019279795.1 of Protopterus annectens. Classification (NCBI taxonomy): domain Eukaryota; kingdom Metazoa; phylum Chordata; order Ceratodontiformes; family Protopteridae; genus Protopterus; species Protopterus annectens. The sequence goes on from NC_056726.1 coordinate 1,652,264,485, forward strand.
AGTCCACACATGCAATAATATCATTGCAGCAACTGGAGGGAGAGAGAGATAGATAGAGAGAGAGAGAGAGAGAGAGAGATAGAGACAGAGACCAAAAAAATAAATAAAAAGCAAGCCAGCCAGCCAGCAAGCCAGCCAGCCAGCAAGCCAGCAAGCCAGCAGAAAAAAGCTGTCAGAGACAATGGTAATGTAAACTACATAATCTAATAATCTACATACTGTGAACCCTCCATATGTGTTAGCAGTCTGTATTTATATGTATATGCAGATGTGCATAGGGCAAGGGACATACTGCAACTGTTAGTGAAGGCTGGACATACATATGTAGTTGAAGGTTGCTATGTGCACATATCAATGTAGGTTGTAGTGTGTGGCATTGAAAACAGCATGCAGTGAAGGTATATGTCATGTGGTGGTGAACTTCTGTGGGACTGAGCCAGTGAGGCCTGCTACAGCTGTACGGCCTGGGGACAGCATAATGCATTATGCACAACACTGTGCAATATCATTACAGAATGGTATGTCTCACAACTGTTTCAGAAGTGATATTCCCACCATGAAAGGTGGGCAGTCTATGTGCCTACATGTGCATGTATATGTACAGCAATGGATGTTTAGAAGTGAGTGTATATATATAGATATATATATATATATAAAGATATAAAGAGAGAGTGAGAGAGGGGGACAAGGGGGCAGATGTACTGCAACAGGTGCCTGGTGACCAAGGCATGGACTGAACACCATTGTTGATACTGCAGTACCATACCCCATTCCAAAACATGTTACCCACTAACTACCACATAGGTGGTTGCCCGCCTACCACTGGAGTTGTCAGAAGGGAACATGGGACACAGGTGTACAATAGCCTCCCCTTTGATATCTACAGTGGCACACTAGTCTTGTAATCCCTGCACATGGTACGTGTCATCACAAAAGGTGTCAGCTAGGGAAATGTAAGTCAGTGTACCCCTCTACACCTCACAATGTCCTATGCAGTATGTACCTCCCATGCAAACTACAGCAAGTGGAAAGGCCACAGACATACCTAGCAAAGACTGATAATGCCCTCAAACACATTCCCTATGCAGACTGACTCTCAAAACCACAGCTAGTGTGCCTTGCATACTTCCTACACAGAGGTTACCACTGCTGGACATACACAGTTATGTCACACCCATACCATTTGGCCAACCACCATGGCAACACCTCACAATCTGTCCAGCCTACATGACCTAGGGCCCTAATCCTTGTCACTGCATTAAACAGCACATGCTGGAGGTACAGGTTTCTATACACAAATATGCCATACCCTGGAGTAAACCACCCAGCATTAACAAACAAGGCTCCTTATTAGTAGATGTCATACATACCCCTGATGAATGTTATGGAGATAGGTAATATGCCCTGTGAGTCACCTCTGTGTAACCGTTTCACAGGAGCAAGTAAAATCACATTACATGTGTCCCAAAGGGCAGGGTAGCATATGGCTAGGCTGTCCTAGGCCCAGGGCCAATAGCATAGTACCTACCTATGACACAATGCACACACACATGTACTCAGTGCAATACCAGCTATGTGACATTGAATGAGTGTGACACTGATTGTGTGCAAGGTCTGTAAAGGTGTGATAGCTTAGTGTGAGTTTGTGTCTGTCATGGTAGTTGGTGTCCTTGATGTGAGGCCAGAGAAAAATGTGTCATTTATCGGGATGCAAACATAGTAGATTGGCATATGTTGTGCCATACTTCCCTGTGTACGACTGAGGTGTCCCATCATAGGCAGAAGCAATACATGTATGCTCAGTAAGTGGTACTGCTGTTGAATCCAGCTCACATATGAACTGTTGTACTACCTGATGTTGTAGGCCTAAGCACTACAGTATGGTGTATGTTCACATTCCCTGGTAACACTGTCTGGTGTGTTTCCTGTAGTCTGCATAGATTACATACTTCATGCATAGGTATCTGTAAGTAAGGGCACACAGTACTATAAGGTACACAGTTAATGCTCATCTGTGTTGTCATACATTTGTGTGTTCTATGTATGTGTAATGTGTGTGTAATGATGCCTGTACCATGGCCGCAATCACATGTGTGTTACAGGGTATGTGTGTGTACCTGGCAGCATGTATACTCTGTGACAGCAGTATGCTGGCTATAGTAACAACTGTGCACATATGTCAGGTAGGGGTATGGCATCAAAGACTAGGGTGGATTACCGTTGAAACTGTAAATGTGCATTGCATTCATTGCGGGGGATGACAATATTATTCATCCATTAGCTTGATACATACTCCCAGTGTGAGGTTGTGCATTGTATCCCACACAGTGTGCCGAGTGCTTGTGTATACTAGTTTGTTGTATGGAGTGTGGCAGGCACTGTCAGACAGTTGTGGGCTGAGCACTGATATGTGGTATCGAACATGTGTATCCCCTGATAGACAGACAGATGCTATATATGGCAGTTAAGTGATATCAGTACATTAGAATATTAAGTGTGCCACATGACTTGCTCACATATTTTTCTTTTCCTTCCAGGGTGATGGTGCATCATTGAAACCCATCTTATACAGCAGCAGAGGATCAGGAGATCCACCAGAGCCTGGTGCAGAATTACTGTGTGCTGTTTTCCAGGACCAGCCAGAACCAGCATGAGAGGGCTGCACTGTGACAAGATCTTGTCCATTGGGTAAATGACATAGGAATGCATAACCGGACATATGAGCAGGTACGCCATCACTGCAGTGATTTAATTAGACATGTCTGGCAGCGTGCATCTGATATCCACAGAAAACAGCTTGCCACAGGCGGTGGGGTACCTATCCACCCTCCCCTCATCAGTGTGGAGGAGCACCTCCTCAGTGTTGTGGCTCCAGGCCAACCACTGCAACATCCACAAACATGTGTCATCATGGAGGCCGGAGCCACCCAGCATGTTGAAATGGAGCGTGCAGGTAACATGCCATATCTGTAGTTGACTGTTTTCTGTACTGGTAGTTTATGCATGCGTGAGATGTGTACTGTTTGTGTAGCTGTTAACCTGCCTATTCTTCTGCAAGATTGATATTCTGAGCATAATCTGTACACCTGTGAAAGCCGCCTGTTGTACTACTGTACGTTATCATATTCACAGTATCAATGGCACAGTTGTGGCCACTGGCAATCACTCTCATATTTTTGCAGGTCCCTCTGGAGTGACAGCAAGGCAGCCAATCCATGCTGGTGAGTGTGTAATAACAATACTATTGCTAATGACATGTGCATGTCATATGGAGGTGTAGTCTGTGCACATGTAACACACCTACACATAATGCATTCTGTGCATGTTTGCTATGAGACTATGCATATCCCATTATTCTCAATAGCTGCCTCACTCACATGCAATACACAGAGCATGACACACATGGGTGGCAACACAGTACTGGACATTGTATAGGCATACCTTATACACATGTACACAACACACACGTTTGGCATACACACTACACCTTAGCCTGCTACACATGTCCAATTATGACACCTGCTGTATGGCCACCCTTCAGTATCCCACTTATCATCTGCGCAGCACACATAATATACCTGAGGGGTAGAGGCCTATCATGTCTTTGTGCAACAGTCTTGAACAAATAATACATTCATGTTAGGCAATGCTCACTATTGGCCACCTTACAAACCCATGTAACAAGTGGCTGTGTAATTGTGGATGTAGTCATGTTACTGCACATCAGGTACAGCATGCTAGCTGCCTGTCTGGCACACATTATTATTGTTGACTGACCACAAGTTGATCATGGCTCATGTTACTACACCACATCCAGTTCCGGTGACCATAAAAGTGCACATAGCAGTCATTGCGTAGCACCGTCATGTGTTTTGTGTGTGTGTGTGTGTGTGTGTGTGTGTGTGTGTGTGTGTGTGTGGGTGCAAATATATGCACCCACAGCTTGTAACACTTGCACAACATTGTTATGTCCTTGTACACATTGTGTCCCTGGGTGGAGACAATCACTGAACAACTACACACAAGCATCAAGTACACGTATACTGTTATTAACAAGGGCTGTCTACACTTGCACTGCATGTTACTGTGCAACACATAATCTGCATGCTGACACATGTGCAGTGATGTTTTCCTTGTGATACTGTCACCCACCCTAAAACAGTATTGTGTATGTGTTGGATTGCAGGTGTGTCTGTGTTTGTATCTGCTGTACCGAGGAGTGTGCCTGTGTGCTTGTGTGCCTGTGAGCTTGTGTGCCTGTGTGCTTGTTCACCTGTGTGCATGTGTGCATGTGCACCTGTGTGCATCTGTGCACATGTGCATGTGTGCATGTGCGCCTGTACGCCTGTGTGCATGTGCGCATGTGCTCCTGTGTGCATGTGCGCCTGTGTGCATGTGTGCATGTGTGCCTGTGTGCTAATATCGTGTAAGTATTTGTAAACTGTGTTTCCTATCTTCCTCTCACAGGTACTGATGTTGCTCTGGTGGAGTGCAGCAGGGAACCTGAAGCCACTGCTGGGGATAGTGATTATGATGATACATGTGTAATGGCACAGGGAGGTGTGACAGGGTCTGTCGTTGGTCAGTCAATTGACATTACACAGCAGTCAACCCCATCAATGCGCACAGTCATCCTGCCGATACATCCATTGTCACCAATGTCCTTAGCTGAGGGACAGCATACAGTGGGCATTAACCAGGGTAGCGTGGAATCATTGGCACATGCGTCCACTCACAACAGCCATGGCCAGATTCCTGACATGGTACTACACAGGCAGATGTTCAGGGGTTCTCGTGGGAGCATCCGTGGTCGTACTGCCCCTGTCAGACGTGCCCACAGAGGTCTTTCAACCTCAGCTATGTTCCAGGCTGTAATGCAGGCACGTATGGAATGGTACACTAGACAGGGTCTGAGGGAGCTTAGAGCACATCGCACCGCTATGAATGACACTATGCGTGACATTGCGTCTGCCATCCATAACATCAGCGAGGTCATTGATAGACGTTGGGGGGACACATTAGATCACTTACACAACTACATGTCCAAGAGCCAGGACAGTTGAGACGTCAACGTGGACATATTCCAGCAACATTATCAGCTGGCAGTCGTCGCAGACGACAACAAACCTGCAGCCATAGTGCCAGTACCAGCCCCAGCAATGCTGGGTCTGTGCTGTCATTAGACCATCCGAGAAGACCACGTGCATGTGGCTCTGGACAGTCCCAGCAGGTACATGTGCCCAGTCAACAACCCACTGCTTCTGATGACAGTACCCAGTCTGACTTAGTACCTGATACTGTCCGTAGCACCCCTGCCAGGCACAGGTACCATGTCCGTGGCCAGAGACAGTGATCTGTATGACCTGGCAGGTACAGTCTGTGGCTGTCCACAAACACCCATATATTGCAGCCACGTGGTGGAACTGTGTGCATGCATACACTCACACATAATGATAACACCTAGGGCTAACACATACACACACACATTGCAGCAACATTTCCCCATGTTGTACTGTTGTCCCTCACTAACACACACACACACATGTCAGTTGGATTTGTCAATGGCAGACTCTGGCAAACCAAGTACACACCCTGTGTATATGATGAAACTGTGCCACCTCCTGCCATCTGTAACACTGATGCAGGAACAGGGTAGCATGGTGCTGATGCACAGGGTGACTAAATAGCACTGTAGTAATATTATCATGTTGTTAGCAGTACAGTGTAATGATGTTGTGAGTATATTCGAGCATGCATGATGCATTACCTATGTTTGTCATTGCAGTTTTGTATACACCAGTGTTAATTCCCAAAGTGTACTGTCTGCACATGTGCCACATGGCTGTTGTGTATACCTGTGCCTGCATGTGTTGGGGTGTGGACAGTACATGTGTGATGTTTGCAGCACTGAGTTGTAGGTGTACATTTGTGAACATGGTTAGCATGGAACATGACATGGTTTGACAGTATGCTGTGGATGATACGGTTTCCAAATGTCAATGGTCTGCATTCTGGTAGTATACACAGCTTACATAGCCTGACATTCAGTGGTCATTACATGGTGTCTCCTCAACTTATACACAGATGTAGGAACCTGGTGTCAGTGATATCCCTGCAGTACTACACTATACCAGTAGCCATTCCTACTGAGCCCCATACATCCCTGGGAACAATACTCTTTGGCATATAGCAGTCTCACGTAGATGCCAACACACTACGGATATGTCCATCCATGACTGCAAATACATACAGTGGCCTACAATGCATTCTACACATGATACACCTAACCACCACAAGGGTATCATATGGACAGATACCTGTTGTCTAAGCCATGCTGTATTGCTGTAATGCAACTGTGGCATTGGCATCAGCATGTAGTTAACATAGTATTCCAACAGTACCATGTAGGTGGTAGCACCTATCATGTAGAATGGGTAATGGTGTGTACATGTGGACGAGTGTTATCTTGTCTTTCTTGTGATATTCACATTTCCAAAGGTATTCTGCAGTCCCTCGGTGTATCACCTAAGCAAGAAGGTGTCTGTATAAATATCGGTGACAGTTGCCATACACCTACACTGGGTGTCCATCAATCACAGACTTTGCTGTGTTTTAACATGTCTGACATATACTCCAGACATGAACCCTCACCCACACTAATCTATCAAAGCTTTCATGGGTGTGTGTCACATAGTTGGCCTAGGACACAGATCACTGAAGTAGTCTGCATTGTCACCAACATACATGTATGGCCTAAGGTCTGGTAAGCTGTGGCACATGCTGGCAAAGGTAACAACTGTAGTCATATGGGGCAGGCTTCACACATAGGAACTATTAAAGGTCACAGGTACATATCTGTATGTGGCACACACATACCTGATGTGTGCATTGAAATTACTGTTATAATAATATGTCATACAATAATAAAAGCAAACCACACAACACATTGACAAACTGTGCAACAAACGCACACATGGCATTTGTAGGATTCAAACCCCTACCTAACTATGTTATGATACTTGAGAGAGACGCATCAGCACAGCGTCCTATTCACATTACTGGATGATTTTACTTCTTCTGCTGTATTTATAGGGCGCTGACATCATCAGTCTTTCCAAAGAGGAATGTTCATCTTTTAGTGTGTTATCCCAGTCTTCAAAAAGGCCATTCCTTTCACAGAGAATTGCATACATACACACACCCCTGCCCCCCCCAGACCATAAACAACTTTCCCTGTACATCCATATCCCATCCCCACCCCCAGCCAAGGAAATCACTGTAAATAATTTCTCAAAAGCAGACTTTGCACTTGTGAAGACTGGGATGGAATACTTCAATTCCCCGTGCTGGAGGATAATACAGCCCAATCTGCAGAATCCTTTACAAACGCATTGTATGAGCACCTGCAGGTATGCATTGATCATGCTATCCCAAATAAAACAATGACTCCTCCAAAACAGGAAACCTATCTGGTTGACCCCAGCCATATATAAGCTGTACAACAGAAGGAGGAAGCTACTACATAACAGAGCAATATCCCACAGACCCACATAGATAATAACCTCTCCTTTGCTAATCACATTGACAGAGTCATTGCAAAGACCTTTATATAGCCCTTCTTATCACATGGGTGTTTGAATGTAGATCATGGGAGGTCATTGTGGCCCTCTACTAGTCACTCATCAGGCCCATGTTTGACTACAATGCCCCTTTTGGGGTGTACCTTACCCAACACCTGCAGCAACTACAGTGAACACAACAGTACCTCCCCAAGAGGATCATGGGCTACACACAGATGTCCTATGCAGCTCAACTAAAGGATCTCCAGCTCTACTCAGTTGCTTAACGCCTACTCAGAGGTGATCTATGCCTGACGTACGCAGCCATTTCAAACCCAGAAGTAATGGACATACGCCACCTCATAACATCCAAGACCCTTAGAGCTACACACTCCAGGGACTTAAACCTCAGCACAATAATAAATAGGACATGCTGCAGGGATGGATTCATTACCCAGAGGCTCCCCTCACTCTGGAATTGAATCCAAATTAAAGTTAGACATAGCCCCTCGCCAACCCTCTTCCAGTGAAATACAGCCATATGGATGGGAAATTGCAAATTCACCCCTGGGATCTCCACTGTGTCCCTGCTTGACAGAGGCACAGAAAACTAGCCTTAAATGGTGCCTTCTGTGACCTACTTTACAGAGGCACAGTAGGCTACTCTACTGGGGAGGTGGATGCCAAATACGCTCTGCCTAGGCTTATGAATTCCCTAGGGCAGACAGCTTAGTATTGACCTCTGCACCTATGTTTATGTTCGGGATGCACAATATTTGTTGCTGCTACTGTTTGCAGGTCTTTATTGCCGTAGCTTTCCCAGTTTCTATGAATAACTTGTGTATCTGCGTAACATGTTTGATCATGACAGGGTTCCAGCATATTAATATATGTGTCTGTTGTCATTTAACTGTGTGCACAGGGTGGATTGCTGGATCGTGTGAGGTTCCTGGCTTAACACATACAACTGCCAGATATGTGTGACTGACTGCTATACTCAGACATGGTCTAAATGTGTGAGCATGCCCAGTTTAGGCTTTCCATGGTTTGTTGCCTGACATATGTCTCATTTATCCAAGTGTGTGAGCATGCCCAGTGTGACCTTTCCATATGTTGTGATCTGGAGTCCACTACATTTCTGGTTGTGTGTGAACATGACCAATATTGACATTTATACTGTGTGTGTTGAAAGCCATGTTGTGTTCTTACTGCCAGACTCCTTTATGTCATAACTCAACAGAGATTATGCTGTGCCTGCTGGGTTTCCATGTGATAGTTTGCAAAGACTTGGCAACATTTTCTCATAGTGGCTGAACACTTCAATACTGTCATGGTGTAGTGGTTCTGTACTTTCACTATGGTGCACAGTGTCATGGGTTTGAGTCCCATCACTGCTTTAAATAATCATACTGAGCAGACCAGACTGGTTAAGGGCCAGTTGGGCAACTATGAGCATGTTGCATGTTGTTCAGCTATGGCCTACTTAAACCAGGCTTGTCTGACATTGCTGTGTATTCACCAACTTGGGTGGACATTGCCAAACATTACTCCACATTGACCACAGTTGTACTAGTTGGTGTGTGTGATTCTGTTCATAGGTTCATACTAGGCTATCTGCCCTAGGGCATTTATAATCCTAGCCAGAGTGTGTTTGGCTTTCAACACACATTTTAAGTGGAGTTTGCCATGACATTTTTCAAGGTTAGTATACTGTGCCTCTGTCTAACAGTGACATAGAAGTGATACCCAGGGTAAACCTACAATCTCCCATCCACTCATCAAGATTCCTCTTGAAGAGAGTCAATGAGGGACTCTGGCTAACCAGCAGTGGGGGTTTACTCAAGAGTGGGGGGAGCCTCTGGGTTATGAATCTGTCACTCCAGCATGTCCTATTTATTTCAGTCCTGAAGTTCAGGTCTCTTGAGCATGTAGCTTGATGGGATTCTGATTTTCCAAGGTGCAGCATGTCCATTGATTCCAGGTTGGACATGGCTTTATACATCAGACACAGATTGCCTCTGGGCAGGCAGTATGCCACTGAGTGGAGCTGCAGTTTCTTTAACCGGGCAGCGAATGGCATGTGTTTGAGCCCTTTGATCCTCCTGGTGAGGTACTTTTGTGATCTTTCCAGCTGCTGCAGGTGTCTGATAAGGTACATCCCACATGGGGCATTGTACTCCATTATGGGCCTGATGAGGGATGAGTTAAGACTCACGATGACCTCCCCTGATGTAGATGTGAATACCTTCATGATTAGGTGGGCTATATGAAATGTTTTTCTACACACTTTGGCCACGTGGTTATCGAATGAGAGATTGCTATCAGCTTGGGTCCCCAGGTCCCTTATCACTTCTTCCATACTTAATGGGTTACCACCTATGTGGTAATTTGTGGGCACTTAGTTTTTGACAAAGGGGAGGACTATACACTGTTTTGCATTTAGCTTGAGGACATGGCTCTGGCACCGGTTGTCTGTTTCTATGAGGCCCTTTTGTAGGATGCTTGTGTTAGCTGGAGGGTCGATTATGGCGCCCAGTTTGCAGTCATCTGCAAACTTGTTCACCAACAGTCCTTCTGTGTTGGCCTGTACCTCTGACAAATATATACCAAACAAGGGAGGTCCCAGGACTGAGCCTTGTGGGATGCCACTTGCAGCTGGTTTGGGGTCTGACATGGCTCCAGCATTTCTGACCATGTGGGTTCTGTCCTTGAGCCAGTTTGCAACCCATCTAGTGACATAGGGGTTTATATTGAAGCTAGTGATCTTATCTATGATGACCAAGTGGGGTACTGTATGGAAGGCTTTTACGAGGTCCAGGTAGGCTGTGTGGACCACCTTCCCCTCGTCAATGGCCTTGGTGACTGTTTCAAATGACTCAACCAGGTTTAAGAGGCAGGATCTTCCCTTAACAAAGCCAAACTGGGTAGGATCCAGTGTCTGTAGGTCCCCAATATGTTTATTTCTGAGGTCCATGATGATCCTTTCCATAGCTTTGCAGACCAAGTTAGTCAGGCTTTTGGGGCAATAGTTTGCAGTATCCATTGAGGCACCACCTTTGTGGAGAGGGACCACTGTTGCTGTACACTGCTCTTTGGGTACATATCCTGTGGTAAGGCTGAGATTGAACAGTGGTTTTATGTTTTTCTGTTCAATTCTTCTTGGGGTTCATGTTGGACACAGCCCAGGACACCGTCTGGTCCCATTGATGCTGTGTGTTTTGCTTTGGAGAGGCTGGCTGTTACCTGAGCATCTGTGATGTCAGGGGGTCAGCACTCTGCTGGAATAGATATCTGCCCTTTTGGTGGGGAGGGGGGGGGTTGCACTGAACCTGTCAGCTCAGATGTTGGCAATGTCTGTGGGTTTGGTGTATTGTTTGTCATTTTGGACTACTTCTGAGCATATCTGGGGATTCCCACACAGATTCCTACCATAAGTAAAGAATGCCTTGTGATTATCCTTGGTGTCCTGTACAATTTTTATCTCAAAGATGGCCTTAGACGATCTTATGTGTGGCCGTAGTTTTTCAATAATACTGATCAGAGATGCCTTCCCTTTTTGGGATTTTGATCTATCATATAGTAGCTTCCTTCTTGTATTGTATGGTTTGTTTATGGCTGGGGTCCACCGGACAGGATGCCTGGCTTTGGAGGATTGGGTCTTGGTTTTATTTGGGATTGCATGATCCATGCATTCCTGAAGGTGTACATAGAATGCGCTTATAAAGGGTTATGAGGACAGGGGCTGTGAAGATTTCCACCTCAGTTTTGAGGAGTGTGACATTTGCTTTAGTGAATAATTTTCACTGTGTTTTTCTGGCCATGGGCTGGGATCGGGATGTGAATATCCAGTGAGATTACTCCCTGGTCTGATCTTACCAGTGAGGGATACACTTCTGGTCTTGGGCATAGAGTCCCCATGTTGGTGATGATCTGGTCCAGTATGTTTTCCCCTGTTGTGGGAGTGGTAGCAAGTTGTTCCGTAGAATTTTGGTTTATAAATTCTGGGAACCTTTGGGCTAGGGTGTTGGGGCTAGGGTAATGCTCCCAGTCTATGTTTGGGTAGTTGAAGTCGCCCAATATAATGGTGTTTGGGGAGACCTTCATATTTTTATGTGTTCTCCAGTTGGCCAAGTGTGGTTCCTGGGTTTAGGAGGGTGGTCTGTAGCAGGCTATGAACTGGAAGGTGGTTTTAGCCACTGTTAGTTGCACATGGATAGTCTCCGATGCTTCATGCTGTGCCACCAACCTGGGGGTGTGGGTATCTTTGCAAAATATTGATACTCACCTTACTTTTGTAGTTTGTTCCATGTTTTGCAGCTGTAAAGCATGGTATGAGGTGTAACCTGTTAATGCTAGGGTGCTCATGGGAGCCTTGAACCAGGTTTCTGTTACTGCACAGATATCAACATTGTCCATGCTGAGGAGAGTTTGGAGTGCATGCATCTTGCAGTTTAGACTTCTGGCATTGAGTAGCATTACTTATGGTTTCTTAACCCTTGTGATACCTATGCAGGTGGGTTTGTGTTTTGAGCCTTACCTAAAAAAGGCACTATGGGGGTGACGAGACTTTGACAATTTCCAAAAGGCCACAGGTGATAGTTGAAATCCATCCCTAGCAAAGCATCATGTATTGTCGAGCATGTCATCCCAGGCTGACAGGCATTGTATCCCCTTTCACTGACACCAATACTTAAGCCAATTGTTGTAATTGATCATCTTGTCTTCATATTGTGGCCTCATGCTTGGTGAGGGTAGGATGATACTCAAGATCATCAAGTTTGCATAAACTACATGGTGGTAAATGCTGTTTAGCACTACCTTACACTGCTTAACACATGGCAATCATGCCTCAGGTGGTGCTGCAGGGCTGCCTATGTCAGTTGCACATACTGAAGGAGGAAGCTACTACATGATAGAGCAAAATCCCTAAAAGGGAAGGCATCTCTGATCAGTACTAGCAAAAAATTACGATCCCTCATAAAATCCTCCAAGGCCAGCTTCGAGAGAAAAATTGCACAGGACACTAAAGACAATCATAAGGCTTTTTTCAATTATGTTAGGAACCTGGGATGCAACTCCCAGACATGTTCTGAGTTGATTCTAAACGACAAAAAATACACTGAACCCACAGACATCACCAATATTCTGGCAGACAGGTTCAGTGCAAACTTCTCCACCCCCTCCCCCCCAAAAGAGCAAGTATCTATCCCAGCAGAGTGCAGCCTCCCAAACATCTCTGATGCTCGGGTGAAGGCCGCCCTCTCCAAAGCAAAAAACACTGCTTCCATGGGACCAGATGGCATCCCGGGTTGCATTCTACATGAACTCCAAGAAGAACTAATCCCTCAAAACTGCTGTACAATCTCAGCCTCACTACAGGATATGTGCCGAAAGAATGGCGTACAGCAACAGTGGTCCCACTCCACAAATGTGCCGCCTCTGCGGACCCTGGAAACTATCACCCCATAAGCCTGACTAGCCTAGTATGCAAGGCTATGGAGAGGATCATCATGGAACTCATAAACAAAGACATTGGGGACCTACAGACACTAGATCCTACCCAATTTGGCTTCATCAAGGGCAGATCCTGCCTTTTGAACCTGGTCGACTTCTTCGAAACAGTCACCAAGGCCATAGATGAAGGGAAGGTAGTCCACACAGCCTATCTGGACCTCGCAAAGGCATTTGACACAATACTCCACTCGGGCATCATAGATAAGCTATCCAGCCTAAATATAAACCCCTATGTCACAAGATGGGTCGCAAACTGGCTCAAAGACAGAACTTACAGAGTCAGAGTTGCTGGAGCCATGTCAGACTCGAAACCGGTCACAAGTGGCGTCCCACAAGGTCCTGTCCTGGGGACTCTCTTGTTCGGTATTTACTTTGCTGAGGTACAGGCCAATGTGGGAGGACTATGGCTCACCAAGTTCGCAGATGACTGCAAACTGGGTGCCATAATCGACTCTCCAGCTGACACAAACATCCTTCAAAAAGGTCTCGCAGAGACGGATGATTGATGCCAGAGCCATGGTCTAAAGCTAAATGCCAAAAAGTGTATAGTCATACCCTTTGACAAAAACAATGTGCCCACAAATTACCACATAGGTGGTAACCCATTAAGTACAGAGAAAGTAATTAGGGATCTGGGGACCCAAGTTGATAACAATCTCTCCTTTGATAGCCACATTGCCAAAGTGTTAGAAAGACCTTCTACATAGCCCACCTCATCATGAATGGATTCACATTGAGATCAAGAGAGGTAATCGTGCCCCTTTATTCATCCCTCATCAGGTCCATCATAGAATACAATGCCCCCTTTGGGATATACCTTACCCGACACCTGCAGCAATTAGAAAGACCCCAAAAGTACCTCACCAGGAGGATCAAGGGACTCAAACAGATGCCATATGCTGCTTGGTTAAAAAACTCCAGCTCTACTCAGTTGCATACTGCCTATTTCGTGGCGATCTATGCCTGACATATAAAGCTATGTCCAACCCAGAATTAATGGACATGCTCCACCTCAGTAAATCTAAATCCCTTAGAGCTACGTGCTTGAGGGACTTGAACCTCAGCACAGAAATAAATAGAACATGCTGGAGGGACAGATTCATAACCCCGAGGCTCCCTGTACTCTGGAATAGAATTCCAATTCATGTTAGGCAGAGCACCTCACTGACTCTCTTCAAGAAGAATCTTGATGAGTGGATGGGGGATCGTAGGTTTGTCCCAGGGATTACTTCTGTGTCACTATTAGACAGAGGCACAGTAAACTAAACTTTAAAAAGGGCACAATATACTCAAATCAAGGGGTGGCGTAAGCCAAACACAATCGGGCTAGGCTTACAAATGCTCCAGGGCATATAGCCTAGTATGAACCTATGAACCTATGAACCTATACATGTTTGGAAACAGGTAGTGTCAAGTTAGGCATCCCTTTTACTATATGTGCGAGTCAGAGAGAGGTATCATTACCAGGGTTCCTACTAAGCCAGTGTATGTGCTATGCATTGCCTCTTTGCCAAGGCCAAGGCATACTGGGCACGCCTCCTTCTGCCTACTGGGGCAGGCTCAGGTTGTTCCTCCTCTGAGTCACGCTCTGCCTGTGATGGCCTTGGCACTGGTGGGGGGCTGTTTGGCCTAGGCCTATGCTGGTCCTGCTGCAGCTGTTTTCACAGAATCATATTATGTAGCATAGCACATAACATGACAATTTGGGTACATGTAGTTGGTGAGTATTGCAAGGCTCCACCAGATGTGTCCAGGCACCGGAACCGTGACTTGAGCAACCCAAACACACGCTCAATTACATTTCGTGTTTGTGCGTGTGCCTCATTATGGCATTCCTGTTCAGGTGTGCGTGCATTTCTGATGGGTGTCATCAGCCACGGCTCCAGTGCATAGCCAGCATCCCCCACTAAGTGACCATGTAGGATGTCCCCATTGGCAAATGTCTGGTACAGCTGCATCAGATGCCAGATATGGGAATCATGGTAGCTTCCAGGGCAGCCAGCACACACATTCATTATTATGCCCTGGGCATCACACACAACCTGGCAGTTGATGGAGGGGAAGCCCTTGCGGTTAATGTAGGCACTACCCCACTCACCGGCTGGTGCTTTGATGTGTATATGCGTGCAGTCTATTGCAGCCACTTCCTCAGGGTATTCTGCTATTTGCTGGAAGAGATGCATATTGCTGGCCAATACCTCATGGGAATTGGGGAAATATACATGATCACCGACATGAGCTGACATGGCATCCAGGAACTGGTGCAGTACCCTGGATGCTGATGCCTGTGATATCCCCATCATATCACCAGTTGGTCTCTGGAAGGTATCTGTTGCTAGTATTCTTAGGCCAACACATACCTTGGTTTCCACTGGGATGTTCCCCTCTGTTGGTTCTGTGTGTGAGGCGTGGCCTGCTCAGCTCAACAATTTGCTGCAGGTGGTCTCTGTCCACTCTATAGCGCTCCACTATCTCCAGCTCATGTAAACCCTGGTAGGTGACCCTGGGCCTGTACACTCTTCTTTGTCTCCTCACTGTGGGTTGTCCAGCAACATTTGCATTGTCACCACCCTCAGTATGTTGCATATGTCACCTTATAACAGCAATGGCAGCCCCTAGCATTTTTTGTCTGAGTGTAGCTTTTTCAGTTTTCACTTCTAGTAGCTTATTCCAGTGTTGCTGTGTCTCTTGAGAGAAACAAACTGCACTGTTGTTTGCATAGTTTTAAGTGGTGAGCTGGGCTAGTGTTCTGCCTGTGTAATTGCCTGATTCTGATTGTTTGCACCTGCTAGCTCTACTAGTATTCCCTGGTAGCTTCCTTCTATTTGTTGTGCTTCCTTTTTCCTTTCTGTTTCCTCGGGGGAGCGACATGCGTACAAGCGGAAACACACTCACAGCAGCTCACACGCATACACACATGCTTAGATGGACTAAAACTTGCTTATTTGGGTTGAAACGCGTGCACACCAGTGCAAATACGCTTACAGGTCTTCCAACAGCCTTATACATGCTTACTCCAGCTTAAACGCGCTCACTCACACTTCCATGCGTGCACTCTGTCTTACTCGAGTTTACAGGCACGCACACACACGTATACCCACTCAGCAAGAAACTTTGGTGTTATCCACAGTATACACCTTCCATTTCTTGGCTTTCCCTGGCCTATCTGTTGACACACCTCTTTCCATGATGTCTAACTGACAGCTAACACATGCCACTGTGCTCCAATGAGCTTCACTACTTTCATACATACCCCCTTGTGATGTCACCTATCTCCTACTCTGTTCCTCCCCATATCCTTCTCCTACACTCCACTGACTGCTCATTTGCTATGTAAAAGTGTGAATCACTATCCTAACACTCATTTACATAGGACTGCCTACTAATGCTTGGTTACATGTCTTAGACTGGGCTTCTCCCCTTAGCAACCCCTACTCGGTGGCCATGTTGTCTTCAGCCTGCTATTCCCTTACATTGTCACTTAACAATTTTCATAAATTCCACATTTGTGGCTTTTAGTGTCTTATTTTATGATTTTTATAGCGCACCCCATTTGCGCGGCATTGCGCTACACTTAAACATCGGAAATCGCCGAAAAAAAATTCTTTTTATTTTAATTTTGCATCTGGGAAACTTTCCAATGGCCGTATATTTGGCCATTGGTATGCTTCCTCAACCATATGCAACCTTTATTTGGAGCTGACGAGGCTCCATTGTGCTATTTGCAGAATGGTACTCAGTTGTCAACTGAGTACATTTCTGCAGCTAACACTTCTCCTACTCGGACAGGTTTGTGCTTCCTGGATTGCAAATTTACCTCATTTGCATGCCTTTCGGCTGCAAGTGAGGTAATTTGCATATCCCAGCCCTGTCCGTGTAGGAGACGTTTTAGGAGCTCTCTTACATGCCCCTACAGGCTGTTCCTGGATCGCTTGTCGGACATGATGGCTGCATGGAGTCTTACTCTACTTGTAGACTCCGTGCAAGCCATAGTGAATCCTGCCCATTATCTTTGCCCAGTTAGTATGGCTTGTCATTGCTTGCCTCTGTCTCCTATCTAAACTTGTCTGCCCTGCAATAGCTTTCAAATAAAATGTTCTGTTTAATCATAAACTTCACAAGATCTGAACACCATAGCATCCAAAAAGAAAAGTAGCCCCAAATAAAACAAAGATCTTAGCTTCTCTTAGGGTCTATTTTTCAAACTGATAGAGGTAGAAGTATTCACACCCCTTACTCCTAAACTTATCACCATGACACCTTCATACAACCCAAGAACCCAGTAACAATCATAGCAGAACCTATAAATATATGGAACAAAACCACAGTGCGTTGATCTTAGTTTCTCTCTTCTAGCATTCAAGCTCTAGCAATCCCTTTTGCACTACCTGAAAGATACTTTAAACTACACCACATTAAGAACTCAGCTTAAATGCCACCTACAACAGCAAGCTTGGTGCAAATGTTTTAACACAGGCCATATCACTTAACAAATCTCCTATAATAAATGGTCATTACCATACTATAATTAATGTAAAAAACACTGATGCCCTTTCTCCTTAGCCAGGACCATTTATACTCCAAATCTAACCATCTTTTCCCCTATTTCACTATTTTTACTCCTTTTTCTGACTCTTGTATTTTATTTATCGTGATCTTATTCTACATTGTCTGTGTGTGTGTGTGTGTGTGTGTGTGTGTGTGTGTGTGTGTGTGTGTGTGTGTGTGTGTGTGTGTGTGTGTGTTTGTGTGTGTGCGCGCATGTGTACATGTGTGTGTGTGTGTGTGTGTGTGTGTGTGTGTGTGTGTGTGTGTGTGTGTGTGTGTCTATCCAGCCTTGAATTTGGTTATTTGTGATTAGTGACCTGCCCTGGTAAAGAAAATAACCAAGTAAATTAATAAATATACTCAAACCCCATTTTTGCCTCTATACTATATATATACCAGAATGAATATGTGGAGCATATGAATCCATCATACGTGTATATTTATGGGTTTGTATTCATCAATAAATGGACAAAGAATTTTCATTTGTTTGGTTGACACACTTTGGTAGACTCAGAAGACATGTCCAATGAGTATGTGAGATCTACAGTCCCTGGGTTGGGTGATTATTCCCTTTCCCCATAGAGTGTGCAATCTTGGAGTTAGTATATGTAATTAGCAGGGACTGTGGGAGGGCAGGTGGTGCCTGCCCCTGCAAAAAGACTTCTTTTTTGTTTTGGTGGGTCTGAAGTTTATTTATTTATTATTTACATTTGTTTAGCAGGTAGTGTCCAGCTAGGCAAGTAGCCCGTTTTCAGTGGAGACCTGGGAAGAAAAGCTCCAGTACATTAACAATTTAGTTAATAAAGCAAGAAGTCATGAAATGAGTAATTAACAACAATTCAATTAACAAAGTTACTAAAGAAACAAATAGCATTGAAAACATATAGTGTAACATAATACAAAGATATTGTTAACTGGAATAAACAAAATCTATCACAAAGATAAACAAAGACAGATCTAAACATGGAATATAGGCAATAGCTGCTTAAAGGAACTGAAGAAAGGTACATGAGATGAGAGTTATGAGAAATCAGCCAGGTAAAACATAGGGGCAGAGCCATTTGCTATTGAGATATTCTTGTAGGCTTTTTTGATTGAAGAGATGCTGGGATTGGTTTGGATATGCTGAGGAAGAGCATTCCTGTCCTTAGCTATTTTACTGGAATAGAAGGAGTCCCCATGGTAGCTGCGAGATTGGGTAACTTTTAGCATTAGTCTGTGAGAAGACCTACAGGATCTGCAGTCAAAGTTAGGTTGGACCAGGCTAGAGAGTGCAGGGCAGTTACTGAGGCTGTGTATGGCTTTGTGGGCAAAAGTAAGTTGGTTAAGTGTTAACAGGTTGGGAAGTTCCAGCCAGCTGAGTTGCTGAAGAGTGGAGTAATGATGAGTTTTTAATGGGGATGACTGTCCACAAACTTCGCTATTTTGTTATAGCAGGAGTCTAGATTATTAAGGTCAGACTTATGTAGATTGGTGAATATATGTGAGCATTAGAAGAGGGTAGATAGTAAGTGAGATCTTGCTGTGGCTAATCTGGGTTACTGAATCAGGTATGGTTTGGCACTATAGAGAGCGCCAAGTTTGGTATGGACATTTATGATTGTTAGGGAGATATGTTTATTAAATTTTAGTCTGTCATCTATAGTAACTCCTAGGAGTTTGGTCTGATAAGCAGGTTCAATTTTTTTCCATTAGAGGAGTAAATCGAGAGAGGTAGTGAGCTGAGCTTGGATGATTTGTTTATGAATGATTTGTTTATGAAAATCATTAACTTAGTCTTGTCTGGGTTTAGGATGAGTTGATGGTTGGAGAGGTAATTTTCAATGTCCTGGAAAGATTTTGCATTTTGTGTTGAAGTTCTTGGGGGGAAGTGGCTAAGCAGATAAGAGAAGAATCGTCTGCATATTGGATGATAGTTGCAAGTTAGGTGGTGGAAGTTAGGCTGGTAAATATGTCAAAGAAGAGGGGAGCAAGTATGGATCCTTGGGGTACACTGGTGAATACTGGTAGTAGTGGGGAGAGTTTTATTCTCCCATTTTGTAGCCTGTTGACAGTTTGACAGTTTGATAGCTGTGAAACCATGTTAGGGATGATAAATTGAGATTGTATGTTGAGAAGCAGCTGGTGTCACACGGTGTCAAAGGCGTTTGATATATCCAGGAAAATTGCTGAGACTAGTTGTCTTTCATTTCTGAGGTGATGAATAGAATCAGTAAAGGTTATTAGTGCTGTGTTTGTACTATGTTTAGGTGCTGTTGTTGTATACATTTTTCTAGGATTTTGGCTATGGGAGAGAGGATGGCAATTGGATGGTAGCTTGAAATATCTCTAGAGGGGCTGCGCTTGTGTAGGGGAATGATGTGAGAAGTATTCCAGAGGTGAGGCACATACTGTTTGGAGATGGAGCGATTGATTAGGATGGATAAGGGGTAGGCAATGGATAGAAAAGCTACTTTTAGGAATTTGTTGAGTAGTGTGTTGGCAACAAGAAAGCAGGGTTTTAGTTTACTTAGACGTTTTTTTATGTAAGTAGTTTGAATGGGTTTAAAGAAGAAAGAGTTTGTGTTCTAAGTGGTGGTGGGGGGACTGTGAGTGATAGGTTTTGTTTGTTGTTTAGGAGTGAGGTGAAAGAGTTGATGAAGCGAGAGTTGAACTATGAGGCTAAGGATGTAGAAGGAGCAGGGGTGGAGGTTTTTCCAGGGTTAAGGAGGTAGTATTTTGCCAGAACCTTTACAAGTTGTACAGGTACTTTTGTTGGGAGGTTTGAAAGTAAGTTTTTTTTTTTATCATTGGTGATTTTTTTTCTTAGCTTGGTTTCTTAATATCTGATATAAGGTGAAGTCAGTTTTGTTTTTGGTGGTGTGATATAGTGGCCAACCTCTATCCCTTTGTTAAATTAGGAGTTTAATATCATTAGATAGCCATGGTAATTGTCTGGATTTGGAGCATATTTTCCTGGAGGGGGCAGGATTATTTAGGATGTCTAGGAAGCTGTTGTTGAAGTATTCTACTGCAAGGTCTAGTTGTAGGAACTTAATGGAGACCATTCACAACATTGAAGTAGTAGATTAAATATATCAAGGGAGAAGTTTTTTAGCTATGTGTGTATTTAAAGGGTATGTAAGCTTGGGTTTGGACTATTTTTCTAAGTAGAAATGTTGGAGTTGGAGTATGATCACTTAATGTGACTGGTAGTCAGCCAGTTTGGTACCCTAGGTTTGGTCTGTTGGTTAATATTCAGTCAAGTAATGACTTTTTTTGGAATGTTTCTCGGTGCAAGTGGGACAACTTATAGTTTGGGTGAAATTGTATTGGTTAATAAAGTTGGTGGGGCAGTTAGAGGAGCAGGAGAGCCAGTCAAGAATAAAGTCACCTAAGATGACAGTTTCTTGACTGAAAGAGGAAGCTGACCAAGACAGGAGGGATTCTCTGCTGGAAAGGTTGTTACCAGGGGTCAGGTAGGTGGCTATAATATTAATGGCTTTATGAGGATTGATTTGCAGGTATGCAATGAGAGTTTCATCCCTGGGGATGTCAGGGGGACTATGGTTTAGTTTTTCACTTTAAGAGAGTCTTTAAACATAATTGCTTCACCACCACCTCACTTGTTTAGTCTATCTTGTCTCATAATATTGTAACAATGTCTGAGTCTTTGATGTGTGCCTTTAATGAGGTTTCTGTTAAAGACAGCTTTGTCCAGAGAGAAGGTGACCAAGGTAGCATGGAATTCAGTAATTTTATTTACAAAGCTTCTGAAACTGAAATTAGTTATTAGTAGATCTGAGTTAGAGGTTATGGGAAGTGAAGTGCATAGAGTTGTTCCAGAGATAATGTGATTTGTTGTAGTAGAAGTGGAATCAGGGAGGATGGGGTGATTAGGAGGGAAGTGACAGCTGGCGCCTGGGTTAGGATGGATAGCTGCCTGTAGTTTAATGTGTTAAGGAGTGCAGTACTAGGTATTTAAGTATGTCCATTAGTCAGTTATACCTATAAGTAGAGAGACAATGGCTGGTGGTGTGTATATATTTGAAAGGGAAAAGAAGAGAGTACAGATGAGGGATGATGTGACTATAAGGTTTAAATGGAAGTTGAGGAGTGGTTGTGTGGTGTTGGGGAGTGATAATGTTTGATGTGATAATTATGGAAGTTAGTGGCATAATAGGCTAGGTAGATAAAGCATAAAAGTAATGTGTAGTAATGTAATGGGTGGTGGAGCACTATTGTGGAAGGAGATATAATAACAATATTGGAAGTAGAGTAGAGTCATTAGGGGAGGGGAGCTGTGTTGTAGTGATGGTTATAGAGCTGTGGAAGAGTTTTGATTGGGAGAGAAGGAATGAGAGAATCTTGAGGTGGGAGGGGTGTGGAAGCATGGCAATAGAGTGATGATTGGTGAGTTTCGTAAGGGGTGTGGTATACTTTGGTATAAAAGTAATAAAAGAGAGGGGGTTGGGAATGGGGGTAGGGTTGGGGAGGAATGAGACTGAACGAAGGGGGGCGAATGGAGCAGGTCAGATGTGGACAACTAATGGAGCCAAAAAAAAAAAAAAAAAAAAAAAAACAAACGAAAAAAAAAATCAGTAGCACACTGCTGCTTCAGGTCAGTATTATAGCTATGTGGAAATAGCAGTTGGTAATGATCATCTATAATCAGTTAGAGTAGTTAATGTTTGTAGGAAGAGGTTAATCATTGGGGCATGTGCAGCAGTGTTGCTTCAACATTACAGAAGTTAATTTTTGTTCATTCTCCGATAAATATTATATATTTCTACACACACACACACACACACACACACACACACACACACACACACACACACACAAAGGGAAGACAGGAAAGTGGTAAAATTGGGAGCAAGCAGGGGAAAAACAAAGTGAAATGAGGACAGGAATGTGCAGGAAGGGTGTAGGAAAGAACCATAGCTATCCATTTCTGCAATGACAAAACATGATAATATATGAAGAATATTAGCTGAATTTGGATTGTCACCTCCAGACAGAGAGAGCTGACCACAACACAATCATGCTGTATAGCCAACTGGCCAAAACAAGGGTGTCATGAAGACACTTGTGTGAAATGGAGTGCTATGTATGAGGCAATAATTTTGGGGTGACAGGTGCGCGTTTTTCTTTTTGGCAGAGAGAGAGGAAAGCTGGGGTTGGGACCTAGATATGTGTGGGAATGGTACGATGGGTAGGTGAGGAAACAAAAGCAGACAGACAAGACATACAAGATGAGACACAAGGATAGTGAAGGACATAAGAGAGGGTAAACACCATGACAGGGGAGAGGGGATGGACACCAGGAGCCCATGAACATCAAGTTTGGAGACAGTGAGAATCAAGTCTTCACCCAATGGACTGTCCTCACTGTCACTTCACTGATATGATGGCTACAGTGTCTGATATCTGTGTCTCCTTGTATTATTCAGAACAAAGATGGAGAGCATTGTCTCCACCCGGCATAGGAGTGCACCAATTGTGTGGCGCACAGTCCTAAACACCAACCCTGGCAGTTCATCATGGATAATAAAATCACCAATTGTGCCACTACTCCCAGTGGGAATCCTGACCTTTCCTGCAGGGCAGAACTACTTGAGGGCCTAGGTAGTGCAGCAGTAGCAGAGAGGGTGCTACCAGGTTGTGTCCCTGATGTGTTGGGAAATGGTGCCGTAGCTGGTGGAGTGGGTGCAGGTGGCTCCCGTGGGACAGGCCTACCCCACTGTGTTGTGGAAAAAAAGTTAAAAAAAAAAGAATGTAAGGGGTTGTTAGAGAGAAAAATGGGAGAACATTAGCAACATCATAAGTGACATACAAAGCAGTGATACAATTATTTCACTCTGGTATGTTACTTTTACTACAAACATTACAAACTGTAAACAAACATTTTATAATGTTTCTGAATACCAAATTGATAACAGATGCACACTATAGTAAAGATTTCAGCCAGCAATCCTTGATTTGCACATATATTGCTCATATGCAGGCTTCAATTCTAATTACATTTTCCAGTAGGCCATCTAGAGAGGTCTGCAGTTACAGTGCAATAATGATGAAAATATAACAGTACTTGTTCATTTGGTAATTGTGGTATTTGAACCCACAACTGCTTACTACTTTCTACTACCATAGTTTTCTGTGTTCCCACAGAGTACCATATGTATACTTTCCTTTTACAGTTGCGAGATGTATGGTCTGTTTACTACTGTATTCATAAGTCTCAAACTCTTACAGCAATAAATGTGGACAAAGTCATATGTAATAGAGGACCAAGTCTGAAAAATAAGGATAAGTCTTACATATTTGCTCTTACAAACATATTAAGGTGATGCAGTAACATATTTTGCACTTGCGTGGGTTTTCTGAAGGGTCTGAGGTCTGAATCTCACATATCTGACATTATTTAGTGCCATCAGTCCTCAACCCTTAGGCAATTATTTGACTGAAAACCACAGTAATATCTGTAACTATACAAAGATCTGATATTCTGTGGAAATCCATAGGTTGGTGGGTATTACTGCATTACATACCAACTAAGCCCATACCTCATAACCTCTTACAGTCAAAAATGTGGACCAAACAATAAATACTGGGGGTACAAAGGTGCACAAATAGCAACACATTTTGTATATTCATCTACAAACCTAGAAAGGTGATGCAATAACAAGCTTTGCATTAGCACAGATGTTCTGAAAGGTATGAAATATGATACACAAATGTCATTTTCTGATGGTAGTCCTCAATGCTTTGGCTAAGATTTGACAGACAAACACAATTTATGAGAAGCAAACCAAAATTATGAGGCAACAATCTGAACATTCTGCAAAACCCATATAGTAGAGAGGTATTATGAAGCATTATACCATGACCCCCCCAAAACGTGCATGCTGATTGGCCAGCGTGCACATTGTAAATCGAGTTATACTAATGGAAAAAGGTCCGTCGCCGGACTTTTTCCATTAGTATAACTCTACTTTAAACATGTCTGCTATGTTAAATGGGTTTAACATAGAGACAGTTTAAAATAAGCAACGGAGATCTCCGCTGCTTATTTTAGCTGTCTCGCCATGCTAAACCCATTTAACATAGCAAGACAGGTTTTAAAAAAAGCAATGGAGAAAGCAAGATCTCCGTTGCTTTTATTTAGTGTTTCGCTATGTTAAATGGGTTTAACATAGCGAGATAGTTTTAAAATAAGCAACGGACATCTCCGTTGCTTATTTTAAAGCTGTCTCGCTATGTTAAACCCATTTAACATAGTGAAACAGTAAAAAAAAAGCAACAGAGATCTTGCTTTCTCCATTGCTTTTGCCCACAGCTCTGATGTACTGCGAGGCGCCGCAGTACATCAGAACTGCCGCGATGCCAGACATCTGCGGAAGGGCAGTAAACAGGCATTATACTATGCCATTATTTAAGAAAAGTAATAGTTTATTTTCTTAAATAATGTCATGGTATAATAGCAATAACCCACTTCTGGGTGTGGGTAATGCTGTATTTACCCACGGTTGGCTTTGTTTGGTCCCTTGGGCTTCACCCTCGGGACCAAACCACGCCAACCGTGGGTAAATCCAACATTACCCACACCTAGGCGTGGGTTATTGCTATATTCTTTAATTTTTAATGTTACAATAACAGCACTGTTGTGATACATACATGCCACATGCTGCTGGCATCCATGCCAATCTACTTTCATGTACTCTAACATTCAGATCATGATCTGCCTCAGCTGTGGAAAAAAGAGAACAGAACAGAATACGATTACGAATACCAAGTCTGACTATATGCATCTTTAAACTGTTACAAGTAATGTCTGAAAGTTATACTTACACATCTGAGGGGTGACACCAGTCCAACATTTCTTGATCCAGTGGTCAAGGGTATCCATCTTCGTCATCCTGAGGTCTCAGTAGTGGTTCCTACACTGTTTACCAGTGTGGAAGATACCGGTAGCACTGGTCAGAGCCCAGGCAAGACTATTCTGTGCCTCTTGTCCTTGATTGCGATCCATGATAGTGCCTCTGCAGGAGCCGACACCCATGGTCATTCACTAGGAGTCCAACAAACACCCCACCTTTGAGCCCTAAATCTCAAGCACTTTCCAGAAATGCCTTCCATGTCTGTCACAGAGCAAGATCAATATAGAATGATATTTTTCCACCAATCAAACATATTGTGTTTACTAAGAGGGTGCACTTTTCGATTTGGCAACATTTGAAAAAGCTGAACGTCGTTTACCATTGTGCAAACAGGGAGCAGTGTGCAATGTGTTTGCACAATAGTAAAAAATGCAGAAGTTTGGTAATTAATGTGATTTCAATGTTATTTGAGATAGATACAGGCAATTCTGTAACTGTATTGGTCCAATGGGAAATGCATGCCAAGCTATATAGCAGGAATATACTTCCCTGAACATAGTATACATTATACTCACAGTCATACTTTTGCTATTAAATAGACAATGCATAGATTTATAAATGACTACATATCTGACACAATATTACTGTGTCAGTGCTAAGTCCCTAGGAGAAAGCACCATGAAGTTTGCATGGATGCTGTATATAGGTTCATAGGTTCATAGGTTAGTACTAAGCTAACTGCCCTTGCAAGCCATTTTAAGCCTAGCCAATTATCCCTTGTGAGACTCAAACTGTGCACCTTGTGTTTGTAAGGCAAACACCTTAACTATTAGGCTACCCTCCCAACCCAATCTATCTTGGTGAATAGCTTCACAAGCTTGGTTATTAGCATGCAGTTTACCTGCTTATAGGTTCATAGGTTCATAGGTAGGTACTAGGCTATTGGCCCTAGGGCCTATATAAGCCTAGCCAAAAGGTATCCTGGCTTTCACCACCCAAGAAAATTATTTTCCTGTGCCACTGTCGAGCAGAGCCACAGAAGTGATCCCCGAGGTGAATTTCCTATCTCCCATCCAATCATCAAGATTTTTCTTGAAGAGTGCTAATGAGGAGCTTTGTTTGATATAGATAGGTAGTTTGTTCCAGTGTATGGGAAGTCTCTGGGACAGGAATCTTTCCCTCCAGCATGTTCTGTTTATTGTGGTGACAAGGTTTAGGTCCCTAGAGCGTGTAGCTTGCAGGGACTGGGATTTATTTAAGTGGAGCATATCCAAAAGCTCTGGGTTTGACATAGCTTTGTGTGTTAGGCAGAGATTGCCTCTGAGTAGGCGATATGCGATGGAGTAAAGCAGCAGTTTTTTGAGACTGTCTGCATAGGGCATCTGTTTGAGGTCAGTAATCCTCTTTGTGAGGTATTTCTGCGGCCTTTCCAGTTGTTGTAGATGTCTTGTGAGGTACATACCAAAAGGGGCATTGTACTCTATAATGGGTCTAATGAGTGATGAGTAGAGGGGAACAATGACCTCTTTTTTCCTGGATGAGAAACCTTTTGTGATGAGGTGTGCCATGCAGAAGGATTTCCTGACTACTGTGGCAATGTGATTACCAAAGGAGAGACTACTATCCACCTGTGTCCCAAGGTCTCTTATCACACTTTCAGTGTTAAGTAGACTACCACCTATGTGGTAGTTCATGGGTACAGAATTTTTACCAAAAGGGATGACAATGCACTTTCTGGCATTGAACTTGAGGCCATGGCTTTGACACCAGGCATCTGTCTCAGCAAGGCCCTTTTGTAGGATGTCCACATCTTTTGGAGTTTTGATTATGGCTCCTAGTTTGCAGTCATCTGTGGCTTTCATTAGCCAAAGACCTTCGGCGTTAGCCTGTACTTCAGAAAAGTAGATACCAAACAGGAGAGGACCCAGGATTGAACCCTGTGGTACTCCACTTGTCACTGATCTGAAGTTGGATTTGGAGTCTGCTACTTTCACAGCGTGGGTTCTGTCAATGAGCCACTTGGCAACCCATTTTGTGACATAGGGATTTATACCTAGTTTAGTGAGTTTATCTATAATTCCAGAGTGGGGGATGGTATCAAAAGCCTTGGCGAGATCTAGATAGGCTGTGTGAACCATCTTACCATCATCTACGGCTTTGGTGACTGCTTCAAAGATGTCTATCAGGTTTAGGAGACATGATCTGTCTTTTACAAACCCGAACTGGGTGGGGTCCTGAGTTTGGAGATTACAAATGTCATTATTTATAAGTTCCATCATGATACATTCCATAGCCTTGCTGACCAGACTTGTCATGCTAATGAGGCGGTAGTTTCCGAAGTCCGTGGTGGATCCCCCTTTGTGGAGTGGGATAACCGTTGCTGTGCGCCATTCAGTGGGCACATAGCCTGAGGTGAGGCTAAGATTGAACATGGTACTTAGGTGTGGTGCCAGTTCATTCTAGTTCATGTAGAACACAGCCTGGGATGTTGTCAGGTCCCATGGATGCTGTGTTCTTGGCTTTGAAGAGTGCGCTTTTTCCTGTGCAGCCATGATTACAGGAACTTTGCATTCTTCTAGTATAGAGATGGGCCTGTTAGGGGATGAGAGGGGGGTAAAGTTAGCATTAAACCTATCTGCTAGGATGTTGGCAATATCAGTTGGTTTTGTATATTTAGTGCCATTGTGCTGTAACTCAGAGCAGATCTGAGTGTTGCCATTGAGATTATTGACATAGCTATAGAATGCTTTGTGGTTGTCTTTAGAGTCAGTGGCAATTTTTTTTTCGTAACTAGCTTTGGAGGATTTTATGAGGGATCTCAGCTTCTTACTGAGGCTGACCAGGGAGTTTCTCCAGTCATGGGATTTTACTCTTTTTTTGCAACAGTTTCATTCTTCTGTTGTAGAGTTTGTTTATGGCAGGGGACCACAAGATTGGCTTCCTTTTTTGGAGGATAGCATCTTGGTTCTGTTAGGGATTGCACGATCCGTGCACTCGTGTAAGTGCTTATAAGGTGCATTTGTGTAGGATTAAGCAGTCATAACTCTATTGTCCATCAGCATGGGTGTCATGAAGTTTGCCACTTCTGTCTTAAGAAGCATGAAGTTGGCTTTGGAGAAATTTTTTACGGTGGTTTCCCTAATGGGGGGGTGGAGGAGGGATGTGGATGTCTAGGGTGATTAGCGTGTGATCGGATCTGACCAACGAGAAATTGACCTCTGGTGTGGAGCACCGGTTGTCCATGTTGGTAATAACCTGGTCTAGGATATTGCTGCCCCTGGTGGGGGTGTGGATAAGTTGATCCAAGGCATTGGAATTTATGAATTCCAGAAAACGTTGAGCACAAAAGTTGGTACTGAGTAGGTTTCCCAGTTAATGGTGGGGTAGTTGAAATTGCCCATTATTAGGGTGTTAGGTTGTACCCTAATATTTTCCAGTGTATCAAGAAATGAGGAGTGGGAATCCTGGGGCATGGTGGGGGATCTGTAGCAAGCTGCAATCTGGATTGCGGTCTTGCCCAGAGTTAGTTACACTTGGATAATCTCAGATGCATTATGCTGAGCAACTAGTCTGGAGGTGTGGATATCCTTAATGAATATGGACACACCTCTGCCTTTAGTGTTTCGGTCCAGGTTAGGTGGCCGAAAGGTGTGGTATGAATTATAGCCTGGTAATGCAGGGGTACTCTCTGGAGCCTTGAACCAGGTCTCTGTCACTGCACAGATGTCGATGTTCTTCATTTTAAGGAGTGCCTACTATGCAGTAATTTTCATCTCAGAGCACAGACTGAGACAGAGGCAAATGTGCAGCTAACCAATTGATGCTGAGGAAAGTTAATACATTGTTCAACCAAACACCCTAATACTGGGTGATTTCAACTACCCTGCCATTAACTTGGAAAACTACTCGGGTACCAACACCTTTTCCCAACGGTTCTTGGAATTCATAAATTCCAATGCCCTGGATCAACAAATCCATTGTCCCACCAGGGGCTTCAATATCCTAGTCCTGGTCATTACCAGCATGGGAGATAGAGGTTCCACACCAGTGGTCACCCCCTCATCGGTCAGGTCTGACCATAAGCAAATCACCCTTGACATCCACATCCCACCACCACCCCTAATAAGAAAACCTCGGTAAAAAAACTCTCCAAAGCCAACTTCATGCTATTCAAGTCAGAAGTGACAAACTTCATGACACCCATGAAGACAGGAGCTGAAAGTTCGACTGCTGAATCCTACACTAAGGCACTGTAAGAGCACATCCACTCGTGCATGAATTGTGCCATCCCAAATAGAACCAAGATGCTCTCCTCCAAAAAAAGGAAGGCAATCTGGTGGTCCCCTGCCATAAACAAACTATACAACAGAAGGAAGAAACTGTTGCAGAAAAGAGGAAAATCCTAGGATGCAAAACACTCCCATAACAGCTTCAGTAAGAAGCTGAGATCCCTCATAAAATCCTCCAAAGCTAGTTATGAAAAAAAAAAATTGCCAAAGATTCCAAAAACAACCACAAGGCATTCTATACTTATGTCATGAATCTAAATGGCAATGCTCAGATCTGCTCTGAGCTACAACAGAATGGCATTAAATATACTGATCTCAAGGATATTGCCAATATCCTGGCAGATCGATTTAGTGCCAACTTCACCCCCCCCCTCACCCCATATAGGGCCCATCTCAATACCAAAAGATTGCCAAATTCCGGTAATCACGGCCACACAGCTAGGAATGCAGCATTCAGGGGACCAGATGACATCCCGGGCTGCGTACTACATGAACTACAAAATGAACTGGCACCTCACCTAAGTGTCATGTTTAATCATAGCCTCACCTAAGGCATTGTGCCCACTGAGTGGCACACATCTACAGTTATCCCACTCCACAAGGGGGGATACACCTTGGATCCTGGGAACTATTGTCCCATCAGTCTGGCAAGCCTAATCTGCAAGGTCATGGAATGCATTATCATGGAACTTATAAACAAAGACATTGGCAACCTTCAAACACTGGACCCCACCCAGTTTGGGTTCGTGAAGGGGTGATCTTGTCTCCTGAACCCGAATGACTTGTTCAAATCAGTCTCCAGAGCTACAAACTCCAAAACACAGTACTAAACACACACACTGTGACACAAGTCTGACTTATACAGGTGTTCAGGGGAACTTAATAGTAGATGACATCAGCAGACCCTGTGAGAGACAACAGCTTGGGAGGCCGGTATGGAACAAAAAACTGTCAGCCATGCCATTGGAGAAGTAACTGTAGAATAGCACATCTATTCTGCTGACTAGAGGCACACACACACACACACACACACACACACACACACACACACACACACACACACACACACACACGCACACACGCACACACGCACACACGCACATGTGCGCGCGCACACACACACACACACACACACACACACACACACACACACACACACACACACACACACACACACACACACACACTCAACTGAAGTGAGAACAGAGCCCCTACCTAAACACACAGACTACAGAACACATTACTTAACCCATGCGCAACAGAATAAGTCTGACTTATACAGGAGGGCAGGTGAACTTATAGTAGCTCACATCAGCAGGCCATGTGAGGAACAACTTGGGAGGCCTCTTAGGTACATAGATTTATAGCATCATATGAGGCTAATAGCCTAATAGCACTAAGCTGTTTAGAAGCCTGACTGCATTACAGCACAAATACCCTTACTGAGCATATTTGGATGTTTGAGTTTAACAGAGCAAGGTTGTGAGCACCACTAACTGGCACTGTTCATGAGAGAGCACACATTATAAATTATACTTTGTCATGTGTGTGTAAAAAATAAAGACCCCAGGGTTGTAATGCTTGTGGTTGTGTGGCCAACATATGGACTGAAATCAGACAGTATATACATTTTCATAGCAAATTGGGACATACTTCTCAACCTTTTATAGCAAGAAATCTGGACCATGCATATTTGGTTGAAAATGGGCCAAACATAGGTATATGTATTACATATTGCTCTTAAAAACTTATACAATTGATAGAATAACATGTTTTGCATTACTGCAAATTGTCTGAAGTGCAGGAGTTTTGAAATTCAAATGTATGCCATTGCTTTCTATCTTCAGCACTCAAGTATTTTCAAATTATTTGTCAGAAAACCAACTTTTTATGAGGAGCAGGGCAAATGTATGATGAAAAAATCAGGATATTCTACAAATCTCTAAACAGTTGAAAGGTATGCATTGGGCAATAGATTTGCGCTATAGCTAACTAAGTGTACGAGCATGCGAGATACAGCTGTTTGAGCATAGGTAAGCAGTACACAAACGCGAGCTGCATTGCTAATATGTGACAGTTACTCCACACAAGGTTTTCATGATGTCCAAAAGAATTTATTGAATGTATCCGGTTTATATGTTTGCCTGTCTGCTTCCTAGGTGGTCCAGTTTCAGCAATGCCTTGCTTTGTGCAAGCCACATAAGCACAGCTAAACCTGTAGTTAATTTTTTGAACTATGTAGCATATTGTGAAACAAGTGGAATAAAAAAAAGAAAGTTAGGAAAACAAATGGAAAGGGAAACATATGTGAACTGAGCAAGAGCAGGGTATAATATACACACTACAAAATGATACTACACATCAGACATTTCTACATAGTTCAGGATTTGAAATTTTATGCCACTGCAGATAAAGAAAGCATTATATATGCTTTATTCCTCTTTGCCACACAAACAGCTTTGCAGCAAAGAACTGAAGTCATTGTTCACACAAACAAATGCATCAGAATGTACACTGCTGTGTGATCTTCAGCTATTACTTGTACTTTTAACCCTCTTTATTATATTTGGACATAGTGCACTTACTGATCACACAACCTGTTAGGATTATGCTTGCCAATATACAGCTTTGTCCTATGCATCTGTGTTTCTTGGTACTTCATCAGTTATCTCACCAGTACTATGAGACATTCAAGTGTGTAAGGCATTCAATATCCTTGGCCTTAAAATGTGTGCAGGTATTAACTGACAGTTATATGATATGCATTTGCAGGAAGTGAAGGCCAGACTGGATGGCACAAACAGCCATATACTGTTTTTTTTTTTGGCGGGGGGCAATTGCTGAGTTACTTTTATAGCACAAGTAAGGCTGCACTGCTCTGGGGGGAGATTATGTACTGCTATGTCACAAACAAGCATTACCTGTTTTTTTTGTGGGTAAGCAAATTTGTTACTGCTATGGCACAAACAAGGATATGATGATCATGTTACTCTCCTTGTTCTGCTTCCTGCATGTTGTTTGATCTTGGGAAGGGTTGTGGAGTCAGAAACTGCAATGTGTATCAGTACTGTGTATCTTCTCTCATTACGGATTTTACAGTACAAAAGTATGGTGCAAAAATATGGCCATATAGTGAGTATCAGTATACTTCAGAGGTAGGACAGTGTGAATCTTTGACACCTGGGGCCTACTTCTTACTAATGGACACACATGAGTAAAGTAAATGTCTCTCTGCTATCACATGTTAAAGTACTTTTTGCACAAATCCACAACACTATTTACTTAATTAATGTTCCAACCTATTAAATAGAAGGATATGCCATAATAGCAATCAAAAACTACACTTTAGGTTCAGAACTTGCCTTTCAAATGCAGCATTGGACACATTTTGAGTTCAGGGCTGAATCTGTCTGATGCAAGCTGTACACAGCCAGTACATGGGGAGGTACAGGATGTGTGAGCTGCCTGGCATCAATTATATTATGTGTGCAAGTAAGAGAAAGATATTAAGCCCCTAGGTGGTCAGTGAATGTGCTATGCATTGCTTTTAGCCAAAGCAAGGGCATATTGAGCATGCCTAAGTTTGCCTGCAGGCACAGCAGCTAGTGGTTCCCCCTGTGAACCCTCCTCTGAGTGTAGGTGTGGTGACCTAGACTTTGTTGCAGGAATGTGTGTCCCTTCCCCTAGCTGATCCTGCAGCAGCTGTTTCCACAATATCAGATTGTGTAGCATAGCATATACTGTGAAGACTTGTGCATATGTCTCTTGATTATACTGCAGGGCTCCACCAGATGTATCTAAGCACCAGAACCATGACTTCAACAGCCCAGACACATGCTCTATGATGTTTTTGGTTTGAGCATGTGCCTCATTATAGCATTCTTCCATGGGTGTGTGCATGCACTTCTGATGGGTGTCATCATCCATGATTCCAGTGCATAGCCAGCATCGCCCAGTAAATGGCCCTGTGGGATGTCCTCCCTAGCAAACATCTGATACAGCTGTGATGTGTGCCAGACATGGGAGTCATGATGACTGCCAGGTTTGCCCGCACACACATTCAAGATTATTCTTTGGGCATTGCACACAACATGGTAATTGATGGAGTGGTATCCCTTGTGGTTAATGTAGATTCTACCATGCTCACCAGGTGGTGCCTTGATGTGTACATGAGTGCAATCTATGGCATCCTGTACTTCAGGGTAGTGGACTACAGAGTAGAACTGCTGCATATTGCTATCCCTCTCCTCAGAACTACAAGGAAAACATATGATGTGCTTACTGGCATGTATGAGCATAGCATCCAGAACTGGTGGAGGATCCTGGATGCTGATTCATAGGTTCATAGGTTGATACTAGGCTATCTGCCCTAGGGCATTTATAAGCCTAGCCAGAGTTTGTTTGGCTTTCGCCACCCTTTTAGATTAGTTGACTGTGCCTCTGTATAGTAGGTCACAGAAGGTAGCCCTTTTAAGGTTAGTTTACTGTACCTCTGTCAAGCAGGGACACAGAAGAGATCCCAGGGGTAAATTTACAATCTCCCATCCACTCGTCAAGATTTCTCTTGAAGAGGGTCTGTCAGGGGCTCTGCCTAACATGGATTGGGATTTTGTTCCAGCGTGAGGGGAGCCTCTGGGATATGAATCTGTCCCTCCAGCATGTCCTATTTATTTCTGTGCTGAGGTTCAAGTCCCTGGAGCATGTAGCTCTAAGGTATTTGGATTTCCTGAGGAGAAGCATGTCCATTAATTCTGGGTTGGACATGGCTTTATACATCAGACACAGATCGCCTCTGAGTAGGCGGTATGCAACTGAGTAGAGCTGGAGTTTCTTTAGCTGAACTGCATAGGGCATCTGTTTGAGCCCCTTGATCCTCTTAGTGAGATACTTTTGGGGTCTTTCCAGTTGGTGAAGGTGTTGGGTAAGGTACATCCCAAACGGGGCATTGTACTCAATTATGGACCTGATAAGTGATGAGTAGAGGGGCACAATGACCTCTCTTGATCTAGATGTGAACCCTTTCGTGATAAGGTGGGCTATATAGAAGGTCTTTCTAACCACTTTGGCAACGTGATTGTCAAAGGAGAGATTGCTATCTACTTGGGTCCCCAAGTCTCTAATTACTTCTTCCATAATTAATGGATTACCACCTATGTGGTAATTTGTGGGCACTTAATTTTTCCCAAAGGGGATGAATATGCACTTTTGGGCATTTAGCTTTAGGCCATGGCTCTGGCAGCAGTTATCCGTCTCTGTGAGACCCTTTTGAATGATGCTTGTGTCAACCAGAGAGTCGATTACAGCACCCAGTTTGCAGTCATCTGCGAACTTGGTCAGCCATAGTCCACCCGTGTTAGCCTGTACCTCGGAGAAATATATACCGAACAAGAGAGGTCCCAGGACTGAGCCTTGTGGGACACCACTTGTAACTGGTTTAGAGTCTGACATGGCACCTGCTATTCTGACCATGTGGGTTCTATCCATGAGCCAGTTTGCAACCCATCTTGTGACATAGGGGTTGATATTTAAGCTGGTGAGCTTATTTATGATGCCCGAGTGGGTATTGTGTCGAAGGCTTTTGTGAGGTCCAGGTAGGCTCTGTGGACTACCTTCCCTTCATCTATGGCTTTGGTAACTGTTTCAAAGAAGTTGACCAGGTTCAAGAGGCAAGATCTGCCTTTAACGAAGCCGAATTGGGTAGGATCCAGTGTCTGGAGGTTCCCAATATCTTTGTTTATGATTTCCATGATGATATGCTCCATAGCTTTGCAGACTAGTCAGGCTTATAGGGCGATAGTTTCCGGGGTCTGTTGTGGCACCACCTTTGTGGAGTGGGGCCACTGTTGCTGTACTCCATTCCTTGGGTACATATCCTGTAGTAAGGCTGAGATTGAAGAGTGACTTTATATGAGGGTTTAGTTCTTCTTGGAGCTCATGTAAGACGCAGCCCGGGACACCGTCTGGTCCCATTGATGCTGTGTTTTTTGCTTTGGAGAGGGCAGCTCTCACCTGTGCATCTGTGATCTCAGGAAGGCTACACTCTGTTGGGAATAGACATTTGCTCTTTTGGGGGGGAAGGGGGGAAGAAGTTTGCACTGAACCTTTCTGCCAGGATGTTGGCAATGTCTGTGGGTTCAGTGTATTTTTTGTCATTTTGCACTAACTCAGAGCATATCTGGGAGTTGCCTCCCAGGTTTCTGACATAACTAAAGAAGGCCTTGTGATTATCTTTAGTGTCTTGTGCAATTTTTCTTTCGAAGTTGGCCTTAGATTATTTTATGAGGGATCGTAGTTTCTTGCTAGTACTGATCAGTGACGCCTTCCCTTTTTGGGATTTTGCTCTGTCATGTAGTAGCTTTCTCCTTCTGTTGCATAGCTTATTTATGGCCGGGGTCCACCAGACAGGTCTCCTACCTTTGGAGGAGTGAGTCCTGGTTTTATTTGGGATAGCATGCTCCATGCATTCCTGTAGGTGTCCATAGAATGCTTTTGTAAAGGATTCTGCATTTTGGGCTGTATTTTCCACTGGCCCGGGGGCTTTGAAGGATTCCGCCTCAGTTTTGAGAAGTGTGAAGTTTGCTTTTGAGAAGTTCTTCACCGTGGTTTCTTTGGCTAGGAGTGGGGACTGAATATGGATGTCCAGTGAGATTTGTTTATGGTCTGATCTTACCAATGAGGGGTATACCTCTGGTGTGGAACATAGAGACCCCATGTTGGTGATGACCAGATCCAATATGTTTTCCCCTCTTGTGGGAGTGGTCACCAGTTGTTCCATAGCATTTGAGTTTATAAATTCTAGGAACCATTGGGCGAGGGTGTTTGGGCTTGAGTAGTTTTCCCAATCGATGTTTGGGTAGTTGAAGTCACTCAATATGTCTCCAGTGTTCTCAGGAAAGCCGAGTGAGGTTCCTGTGTTAGGGAGGGTGGTCTGTAGCAGGCTACAAACTGAAAGGCAGTTTTGCCCACTGTTAGTTACACATGGATGGTCTCTGATGCTTCGTGCAGTGCCACTAACCCGGAGGTGAGGGTATCTTTGATAAATATGGATACTCCCCCTCCTTTTGTGGTTTGGTCCGAGATTTGGGGCCAGAAAGCATGGTATGAAGTATAACCTGCTAGTGCTGGGGTGCTCTCGGGAGCCTTGAACCAGGTTTCTGTTACTGCACAGATATCGATATTCTCCATACTGAGGAGAGTCTTGAGTGCGTGCATCTTGAGGTTTAGACTTCTGGCGTTGAGCAGCATTACCCTTAGTTTTTTTTTTTTCTTTGTGTTGTCTATGGGGGTGGGTTTGTCTTTTGAGCCTTGCCTAAAAAAGGCACTATGGGGGAGGCAAGAGCCTTTGCCAGTATTCCAAAACCCAGGGGGTGGCAGGTGGAAGCCGTCCCTAGCGAAGCAATGTGGCTTGTCGAGCATGTCATTCCAGGCTGACAGACACTGGATCCCCTTTGAATGACACCAATACTTTAGCCAATTGTTAAAATTGATCATTTTGTCTTTATACTGTGGCATCATTCTTGGTGAGGGTAAGATGCTACTCAAGGTCAGGGTCATACCGGCCTGGGCTACATGATCAAAGAGCTCCTGTACGTCTTTTTTCATGTAGTCCAGGGAGGTACATCTCAGGTCATTCACACCAGCATGGACAATGACAGAGTCA
This sequence comes from Protopterus annectens, assembly GCF_019279795.1. NCBI lineage: Eukaryota > Metazoa > Chordata > Ceratodontiformes > Protopteridae > Protopterus > Protopterus annectens. The sequence continues at coordinate 1,652,301,914 of NC_056726.1, forward strand.
TATTTGTACTTGCTTTGGAGTGACCTGAGTGCTTGTGTTATGTGGCGGATCCTGGCACCCGACAGGCAGCTTATATTGACCTTCTCTTTGTTCAGCCTGGTGAGTGGGACTTCAGTGTGTCTGACAATAGAGTCACCTATTACAAGTGTATTAGGTGTGTTGTTTAGCCTTAAGGGGTGTGACTGTGTGGCACACTGACTTTGTGAGCTATGTGCTACGTGGATATTGTTTCGTGGTAGGTGTTGCTTGGATGTCTGCTTTGGAGGTCTCTCCTGCTTAGGCAGATTTTTATTTAGAGCCTCCGAGTAGGTTTTTGTGTGTTTATGTGTTTGGTTTGCTGATGCGATAGGTCTATGTGAGACTGGGTTTGTGTTGTGTGTGGTTACCTTCTCCTCCTGACAGGCTGTGCCAGTACTGGGTTGAGAGAGATTAACATCCAGATTGGCTATATAGTTGCATCTCTCACATATATTTGAGCTTGTTGGGAGGAGGAAAGGGTGGTCTGTATACGTAAGGCAGTTGTAACATTGCCTCAAGATTCCCAGATTCACCGGCTGGACTGGAGAGTAAACTTGAAACTGACCTTTGGACATGCCCGAATAATATAGGGAACTACTTATTAACTAATCAGAAAGAACCAATAGGGAGCAAGTGCTTAGAAGGAGTATAAGAGGATGTAGTGCTTTAGTTTGTGTTTACCTATGAGATTACCTATACAAGCAAGTGCAGGGCTTTAGACTGAAAATAGATTGCTTAATTAGAGATTTAGAGCAGTTCTAAGGGAAAAAGTGAAGAGCAGACTTTGTGGAGCCGGGAATAGTTTAAACCTGTTTAAGCGGCACTGCCCGACGCTGCTCTGTGAGCAAGACCGCGCAAAAAGAGAATTGCAGGGTTTTAAGAGAGAGAGATCAAGGAGTTTAGAATTGACCCAAAATGGCCTATAAAACTACAGCTTCTAGGCAGTAACCACTCCTACAGGGACAGGCAGGCTGCTCAGTGTTAACCACTGCCACTGGTGAACACAAAGACTTCCCTTTAGCCCAAGCAAGCACTGGCCTCCAGGAAACTTACAAATAGTTCAGAACAGCAAATCTGTAACTGAACTTTCTTAAATTTCAGAAAGTGGGAAAAAAGCAAGATTTTTTTTTTTTTTTGTTTTAGTTTAAAGGTAGCAGAGATACACAAGTAGCAAAATATTCACAACAGTGCAATAAATGACCCCACACTTGAGTCCTAGGCCAAAGTCAGGTAAAATGCAATTTTAAGAGAAAAAATTATTTTAAATTAAGTGCAACACAGGAAATGCAGTAAACAGGCTCTAGATGTGTTCTAAATACTGTTTCTAATACAGATATAAACTTTAGCAAGCTGGAAAGCGCCGAAAAGTAGGCAGCAAAGCAGTCATTCTAAACAAAAAATCAGAAGAAAATACTTAAAATCTCAAAAGTGGCTCCTTTCTTCTCTCAGCGTTTTCTCCCCTTGGTAGGTGCTTCAGCAACAACTAACAAGCCTGGAAAAAACGCCAAAACCACGAGGCAGCAGGGTTTTAAGAGAGAGAGATCAAGGAGTTTAGAATTGACCCAAAATGGCCAATAAAACTACAGCTTCTAGGCAGTAACCACTCCTACAGGGACAGGCAGGCTGCTCAGTGTTAACCACTGCCACTGGTGAACACAGAGACTTCCCTTTAGCCCAAGCACGCACTGGCCTCCCAAGAAACTTACAAACAGTTCAGAACAGCAAATCTGTAACTGAACTTTCTTAAATTTCAGAAAGTGGGAAAAAAGCAAGATTTTTTTGTTTTTTCTTTTTTTGTTTTAGTTTAAAGGTGGCAGAGATACACAAGTAGTAAAATATTCACAACAGTGCAATAAATGACTCCACACTTGAGTGCTAGGCCAAAGTCAGGTAAAATGCAATTTTAAGAGAAAAAAACGATTTTAAATTAAGTGCAACACAGGAAATGAAGTAAACAGGCTCTAGATGTGTTCTAAATACTGTTTCTAATACAGATATAAACTTTAGCAAGCCGGAAAACGCTGAAAAGTAGGTGGCAAAGCAGTAATTCTAAACAAAAAAAATCAGAAGAAAATACTTAAAATCCTCAAAAGTGGCTCCTTTCTTCTCTCAGCATTTTCCCCCCTTGGTAGGTGCTTCAGCAACAACTAACAAGCCTGGAAAAGCCTGTGAAATACCCATGTCCCTAGATGGTCTTTGAAAAGTACCTGTAGCTAATATCCTAAGGGCTACACATGCCTTAGTCCACTGGGATGGGTTCCCCTTGATTGGTTCTGGCTCTGAGTTGAAGGCAGCAGAGTTCACAGAGTTTTTGTAAGGTGTCCCTGTCCACCCTGTAGTGCTCTGCAATCTCCAGGTCATGTAGCTTCTGATAAATTACCCTGGGCTTGAACACTCCTCTCCTTCTTGGCCTAGGCATATTGTCAGCAGCAGCATCACTGATCTCAGTCTCTAGTGCATGCAGATGTGGCAGAGCTGCATCAGCACTGACCTCAGTATCTAGCACATACAGATGTAGCAACAGCAGCACTGACCTCAGTATCTAGCACATAGAGTTGTAGCAGCAGCAGCAGCAGCACTGACCTCAGTATCTAGTGCATGCAGATGTGGCAGAGCTGCATCAGCACTGACCTCAGTATCTAGCACATACAGATGCAGCAGCAGCAGCAGCATCACTGATCTCAGTCTCTAGTGCATGCAGATGTAGCAGAGCTGCCTCAGCACTGACCTCAGTATCTAGCACATACAGATGTAGCAGCAGCAGCACTGACCTCAGTCTCTAGTGCATGCAGATGTGGCAGAGCTGCATCAGCACTGACCTCAGTATCTAGCACATACATAGGTTCATAGGTTCATAGGTTCATACTAGGCTATCTGCCCGAGGGCATTTACAAGCCTAGCCCATAGTTTTGTGGCTTACACCACCCCTTTAGTATGAGGAACTATACCCATTATTTTGCTGTGCCTCTGTTGAGCAGTGACACTGAGGTAATCCCTGGGGTATATCTGCGATCTCCCATCCATTGGTCAAGATTTCTCTTGAACAAGGCCAGCGAGGTGCTCTGCCTCACATATACCGGGATTTTATTCCACAGCATAGGGAGTCTTTGGGTGATGAATCTATCCCTCCAGCACGTCCTATTAATAGCCATGTCGAGGTTTAAGTCTCCCGCCCTTGTGGCTCTGATGGATCTAGATTTTTTGAGGTGAAGCATATTCATCAAATCTGGGTTTGACATGGCCTTGTATGTTAGGCAAAGGTCACCTCTGAGCAAGCTGTAAGCGACTGAATAGAGCTGGAGTTCTTTCAGTCGGGCAGCATAGGACAGATGTTTGAGACCCTTTATCCTTTGGTGAGAAACTTTGTGGCCTCTCCAGCTGCTGCAAGTGTCGGGTCAGATACATTCGAATGGGGCATTGTACTCAATCATTGGTCTGATGAGTGATGAGTATAGGGAGACTATGACCTCCCTTGATCTAGATGAGAATCCCTTCATGATAAGGTGGGCAATGTAGAAGGTCTTCCTAACTACTTTAGCTACATGGGTGTCGAATGACAGACTACTATCAACCTGGGTCCCCAGGTCCCTGATAACTTCTTCTGTACTCAGTGGATTGCCACCTATTTGGTAGCTAGGGGTAACCTTGTTTTTCCCGAAGGGTATGACTATGCATTTTTGGCATTTAACTTTAGGCCATGGCTCTGGCACCAGTTATCCGCTTCTGTGAGACCCTTCTGAAGGATATCTGTGTCAGATGTGTTTTCTACTATGGCGCCCAGTTTGCAGTCATCTGCAAACTTTGTCAGCCATAACCCTCCTGTGTTTGCTTGTACTTTGGAAAAGTAGATGCCAAACAAGAGTGGACCCAGGACTGAGCCCTGTGGTACACCACTTGTGACAGGCTTTGAGTCTGACATGGCGCCAGCAACTCTGACCCTGTGGGTTCTGTCACTCAGCCAGTTTGCAACCCATCTTGTGATGTATGGGTTAACATTTAAGCTGATGAGTTTTTCAATGATACCCGAGTGGGGTATTGTATCAAAGGCCTTCGCCAGATCGAGGTAGGCTGTATGGACTGCCTTTCCCTCATCAATGGCTTTGGTGACTGTTTCGAAAAAGTCAACCAAGTTTAGAAGGCATGATCTGCCTTTGACAAAGCCAAACTGGGATGGATCCAAAGTCTGCAAATTCCCTATGTCTTTATTTATGAGGTCCATTATGATCCTCTCCATGGCTTTGCAGATAAGGCTTGTCAAGCTAATGGGCCGGTAATTTCCAGGGTTGGTGGAGGCACCGCCTTTGTGAAGTGGGACCACAGTTGCAGTGCGCCACTCCCTGGGCACGTATCCAGAGGTAAGACTATGATTAAACAGCTGTCCTAGCTGTGGGTTTAATTCCTCGTTGAGTTCGTGGAGCACACAGCCGGGGACACCATCAGGTCCCATGGATGCTGTGTTTTTTGCTTTGGAGAGAGTAGTTCTCACTTGGGCTGGAGATGTTTGGGGGCTGCAATCGCTTGGTATAGATATCTCTCCTTTTGGGGAGGGGAGAAGTTTGCACTGAACCTGTCAGCCAGTATGTTGGCAATGTCTGTAGGATCAGTAATCTTCACATCATTTTGAACTAGTTCTGAGCATATCTGGGAGTTTCCTCCCAGGTTTCTAACATAGCTAAAGAAGGCCTTATGATTGTCTTTTGAGTCTTTAGCTATTTTTCTCTCAAAATTTGCTTTGGATGATTTTATGAGAGCTCTTAGTTTTTACTTATAGTGATCAAGGGTGTCTTACCTTTTAAGGATTTTGCTCTATCTTGTAGTAGCTTCCTCCTTTTGTTGTAGAGTTTGTTTATGGCTGGGGTCCACCAGAGTGGACGCTTGCCTTTGGTACAAAGAGTCTTTGTTTTGCTTGGGATTGCCTTATCCATGCAGTCCTGCAGGTGCTGGTAGAAGGCATTTGTAAGTGATTCAGCGGCTTGAGTACTGTTTTCCGTCGGCTCGGGGCCTTAAAGGAGACCACACTAGTCTTTAGAAGTGTGAAGTCGGCTTCGAGAAGTTCTTTACTGTGGTCTTTTTATTTCAGGTGGGGTGGGATGAGGACCTCCAGCGAGATTAGTTTGTGATCTGATCTCACCAGTGAGGGGTATACTTCCGTGTTGAACATTGTGCTCCCATGTTCGTGATGATGAGATCAAGTATGTTTTCTCCTCTTGTGGGGATGGTGACTAGTTGTTCCATGGCATTTGAGTTTATGAATTCCAGGAACTTTTGGGCTAGGGTGTTTGGGCTTGAGTAGTGTTCCCAGTCTATATTAGGGTAATTGAAGTCACCTAGTATGATGGTGTTTGGTGATACATTTATCCCTCTAGTGTTTTCAGGAAGGCCATGTGAGGTTCCTGAGTTTGTGAGGGTGGCCTGTAACATGCTACAATTTGCAGAGCAGTCTTGCCTATGGTTAATTGCACCTGGATGGTCTCCGATGCATCGTGCGTTGCCACCAGTCTTGAGGTGTGGGTGTCTTTGATGAATATGGTTACACCTCCTTTCTTGGTATTGTCCGGATTTTGGGGCCGGAACGCATGATAAGAGGTAAAACCTGATAGTGCTGGGGTGCTCTCAGGAGCCTTGAACCAGGTTTCTGTCACTGCACAGACATCGATGTTCTCCATACTGAGAAGGGCCTCGAGTGCGTGCATTTTGAGATTTAGACTTCTGGCATTGAGCAGCATTACCCTTAGTTTTTTTCCTTTTTGTGTTCTAGGGTGGTAGGTTTAGAATTTGAGCCTTGCCTAAAAAGGCACTATGGGGTGGCAAGAGCCTTTGCCAATATCCGAATCCCAGGGTGACAGGTGCAAGCCGCCCTTGCGCAGCGTGGCTTGTCCAGCATGTCATCCCAGGCAGACAGACATTGATCCCCTTTGAATGACACCAGAGTTTAAGCCAATTGTTAAAGCTGATCATCTTATCTCTGTATTGTGGCATCATTCTTGGTGAAGGTAGGATACTGCTCAAGGTCAGGGTCATACCTGCCTGGGCTACATAATCAGAGAGCTCCTCAATGTCTCTTTTCATGTAGTCCAAGGAGGTGCGTCTCAGGTCGATTACACCAGCGTGGACAATGACTGAGTCATATTTGTACCTGCTGTTGAGAGACCTGAGTGCTTGCGTTATGTGGTGGATTCTAGCGCCCGACAGGCAGCTTACTGTGACCTTCTCCTTACTCAGTCTGGTGAGCGGGATGCCAGTGTGTCTGACTATGGAGTCACCAATGACTAGTGTGTCTGGCATTGTGTTTGGCCTTAAGGGCTGTGACTGTTTGACACTCTGACTGTGAGGTCTATGTGTTGCAGGTGTTGTGTTCTGAGGTGGTGGTTGTTTGGGTGTCTGCTTTGGTGGCCTCTGCTGTTTTGGTAGATTTTTGATCAGAGCCGAGTATGTCTTTGTGTGTTTATGTGTATGATTTGAGGTTGTGATGGTACTATGTGAGACTGGGTCTATAGTGTGTGTGGTAACCTTCTCCTCCTGACTGGTCTTGCCAGTCCTATGTTGAGAGAGCTCAGCCTCCAGTTTGGCCGTATAGTTGCATCTCTCGCATGTATTTGTGTTTTGTGGGAGGAGGAGAGGGTTGTTCAGGTACATGAGGCAATTGTAACATTGCCTCAATATTCCCAGGTTCACCAGCTGAGCAGGAGAGGACACTAGCAACTGATCCCTCGACATGCTAGAAGGACTAGACAAAAAAACTTTAAAAGAGATTCCGGGGACGGAGTGACCGAGAAATGGGGTTTGCCTTTTGGGGTGCTATCTATAAGAGTGCCTTATCAAGGTAATAAGTACTGTAGGAGCAAGTGCTAGGTTTAACAGATAGAGAAAAGTCTACTTGGAGTCAAGTAGAGATGATCTTTTAGGTATTAGAGAAAGTGCTAGTAACAGGGATGCTTAAAGGTAAGATTGAAAAGAATGCACTCTGCAGTGTGCACTAGAGAAGTTAGATATGAAAGTAGGTAACTTGAGTTTTACCTGTTTAAAAAGTTAAGGTTTAGTGGAGAGTTACTATTTTAAAACAGCAAGATGGACTGAAAGGGTGGTTACTTTTGTATTTTGGTACTATGAAATACTGTAGGATGGCCAATAAATTTAAATAATTGAAGGTGGGATTTCAAAAGTGATGGTTTTGTGATTACTCACATAAGCCACTGAAAGTAGAGAGAAATGAGATATATGGTCAGATTAACATAAGAGGCGGGCAACTAGAAAGACAGTGGTATTTAACAAGACAACTTAAATGGGTGGGAGGGAGGGGAAAATTCTGCCTGACTCAGAACAGAGAGAGCTGTGGTCTCTTTTGAAGTTTTAATATGCTGTTAAACAGAATGCAAGCAAAACACAAGGTAAAGAAAACAAACTACAGTATTCAAAATATAGAAAGGCAATGCAGAAATACAAAAAATAACAGCAAACTAACCTTTCCTTCACAGCAAAGTGTAGCAGAGTCTGGATGAGCCTTTCTGGTAAATACAGATGTAGCAGCAGCAGCAGCACTGACCTCAGTATCTAGCACATACAGATGTAGCAGCAGCAGCAGCAGCACTGACCTCAGTATCTAGCACATGCAGATGTAGCAGCAGCAGCAGCACTGACCTCAGTCTCTAGTGCATGCAGATGTGGCATAGCTGCTGCAGCCCCTAGCACTGTGTTAGTTAAAATTCCCTTGTCTCTACTCTGTGGTATTGAAGTATTTAGGAAAAACAAGAATTTAGGTTACATAGATGGTTTATAGCACACTGAATAGCTCCATAGGGTTGGATTGGTTCAAAAAATGGAATTTACTTGCCTAGACTGTAATTAGCATCTATTACACACACCTTCTGCTTGCTGAACAGTGTACTAGGTGCACCTCCTTGCACCCCTTGCAGCTATAAATAAATAAAGTAAGCATGGCAAAATTGTAATTATGTTCTTCCATTCCTGTTATATTGAGCAAACATTGAGTATGAAAAGGAAAGTTTACCCATACTGTACTCAAACCCAGGACCATCTGCACTTTAGCCCTACACATACATCTGGTGCCATAGGACTGTTTACATAGCAAGAAAACAAATCTACCATTCATTCATCAGTTTCACATGGTTGCGCTACGTGGACCACCATGCAAATGAGGACATAAAATAAGTACAAAAATTATTTGAAATGGACAGAGCAGACATATTTTACAACAAAATGCCAAGGATGATGCACAACCTGTGATTTGTGCATAGCTAACATGCACATTCACCCTCCGCAGACTGACCTGTACAACTTTGAAAATATAACCTGACACACCACCCTGATGTCATCACTCACTGTTGACATCCATTGAAAACAAAAGCACTGTGGAAGTGCCTGCTCAAAGTGAACATCTCAACAGAGTTACTCTTTTTTGTGATTCAGCAATTCTAGTGAGTTTTCACCTAATTTGCAGCTTCGCCATGCTGAGATCCTGGAATCTGCATGGTTAGTAATTGTGTTAACGGAGAAACTGCACAGGAGCACAATGCTGTAAACAAAAGCGAGGCTAGTATTTTGCCATATATCTGCTACATACTACATATGCTTACAGAACAATATAATACTCTCTTTCAGGATGTTTAAACATTTTAGCAGCCTGCACTATGTACAATTACATTTTTCTTTGGGGGTGGGGTGCAAAGGTGCATTTATGTCATGGCCCTTAAAAATATATTTGTTATTTTGTAACTCTGATATTCTAGTATCCACAGTATGTTATTAGGTCATAATATATGTGAGTTTACATGTTGAGGTTAGTTCTGTACAAATTTTACTTACTCTTCCTTCATGTAGACTCCTTTCCGTGGCTGTATTTGAAAAGTTTCAGAATACATGACCAACAGAAACACATAGTCTACACGGTTGCTTTAGAGGTTGTTGAATCACTCCACTGTGTTGATTTGCTTCACTCGCATAAAATTCAGCTGCTTATGCTGTAATTGGCATGCCACAAATGTTTCCATATTTACAAGTTAGTGCGAGTCGCTGTGCACCACTATGCAGAGTTTACTGAATTTAAAACTTTTCCCTGCCATGTGCCCATCGCGCTGCAACATGCACATGGTAAAAATTATTGTGTAGGCTTTCATGAATCTCCCCTATGTCTTTATTGGATCAGATTGCATCTATATCATTATTCTGAACCTTTCTTTTATCCAGTCATGTATCGCCATCCCCATTGTAATTGTATCAAATATAGTTTTATGAAAAACTGGTATTTTTTTTAATTTTTGTCAGAATCACACACTTTACCATATACACACACACACATACTGTGCCTTCTTTTTAATAATGTGGACAAAACATTTAATAATAAAATTAATAGCTGTATCCACTATCCTGGTTTATAGAAAGTGAGTTTTATGTTCTTCTATAGACTCATTATACAAAGAGGATATTAAAATATTTTGCTGTGACAGACCTTCCTTATAAATAACTAGTCATTATAAACAAGAAAGTGGACAGCTTTGGTCAGTACTGCTAATTGTATTAACAAAAGCATCCAGTTTTACATTTACATTATATGTATGTATGTGGCCTAGTAGGATGTCAATTTAAAAGCTAAAATAATGTTTGCAAAAACTTCAGGGCTGGCGAAACAAAGTCCGTTTATATACATGAAGCAAGTAAGACTTTCCAGTGGTTTTATTGATTAAAGTAACTACATAACCATGTGATTATATGCAAATATGTAAAAGTATTTAGAGGTAAATCACTATCAAATATACACAGACAAAAAAATCTCTGCTTCACTAAAAGCAGTGGCATACATTTAACTGCAATTTATTAAAGAAAGAGAAATACTGCAACCAAAGTTGATGCAATAAAAGATGCATTCCAGTTTTGCACTCTCCTAAATATTTTTTTTATTGCATTCACGAGGTAACCAAACAGCATTTTTGATTGCTTTAGAAGCAAAGGTATTGAAAGTAAACACATCTGTAAATTTGTTTAGTGCTTCCAAAGTTAGATAGTAGCCTTAGACAGTGCAGATCATACCCTCTTGTGTATAATTAACTTATTGTGGACAACAATAAATAAAGAATTCTTACTAGCAAACAGATCCAAAAGAATCTAAATGTAAACACTCAGTCCATACTTAAAAAAATAAAACCTCCTGACAGGATATTTCTGTTATTAAGAAATTATAGTTCAGACTATAAATCAAATGAATGTGTAGCATTTAGTTTGGTACTAGTGAAGCGCAGAAGTGATCAGAAATGATTTGCTACACCTTTCCCATGAATCGCGGATTTTCAGGCAAATGTTATAGTCTTACATAGGAGTCAAAAGTTAATATTATAAGTGATTTATGCTGTGTGAAATAAAGTACACCACCTGTGATTTCAAAGGTCTTCATGAGGCATTGATGCATTACAGCAAAGAAAACAGCTTTCAGTGCAATGAATCATTTAATTGTCTTAAAGAAAAAAAAAACAGAAATAACAGTGATGACAGACCAAAAAATGGGCATTGAAAGCATATACAAGCTATCTGCTCATTTATAACATTGTGTCAGTATCTGTAAAATTGGCTTCAAAGGGGAAAAGAGAGCAGTGCTGAATGCAAGCAATAAATAGATTAGACAGAAAGGCGCCAACTCTAGAGATTATGTACTCCTTACTAAGAGGATTAAGGAACCCTGTTTACAGTCGTAGAAAATCAATTATCCTTAAAAAGAAGCACCAGGATCTCTCTGAGCAAGCTGAGAAATTGTTTACTAAATGCTTGCGCACGGATTACAGAATTATATTTTGAAATGGTAATTTGCAGTTCATGTATAATACATTTTGGCATTTTTACTACAGCCTTAGGACAGCTTTCAAAAATAACTTCCATAAAGAGGCACTCTGCAGAGCGTATGCTAATGTTATTTAGAGAACCATACTAAATGGTTGGAATACAATACTTAGTGCCATAATGTCACAACACCAGGCTTTGCTAGACTGAAATATGAACTTCAGCAATAATAATAATAATTGTAATTATAATAATTCTGTAGTGTACCGACCCACCTTATTATTCAAATTCAAATGTATATTTTAGTTGTCCCGGATAATCCAACAATAAATCTTTAATATCATTGTTTTATTGGCCTTGTGCTGTTTTCAAAGTTAGCAGTACTGGGATCATGAAAGTAGTGACTGAGGTTGAAGGTTGAAGGGGTCAGTATATAATCTTAAAACTGTTTGCTTCTAAAATGCTAGCATAAAAAATATATTGTTATTGGCAGTTTTAACCCACCAACTATGAGACTAGTGCTGTTAATTTCCACATAGACCCAAATCATTAACTACTCTATATGCCAAGAACATAAGTTCAGGTGGGAGGTACAGATTCTTGTGCTGTCAGCAATAGACAGGCTAACATGTTTCTATAGACATTTATAAATTTCCAAATCTGAGCAAGGATAGTCAGGCCTAGTATTTTCATCATACTTCTTTCTGATTCTGCAGGAAGTATTTGCACTTATTTTAACCCCTGTTGTCTTGAGAAAATGTATTTATACATTTTTCAGGATAGAGCACTGATTTCCACACAGCTCAGCCCATGAGTGGTGTCTGGTTAAGTGACTTGCTCAGAGTCAAACGTTCTACCACTAGACCACAGGAAACAGCTCATTACGAGCTCACAGCCCTCTAAGCCAACTGCAAGTTTGCTTGCCAATTACCACCAATAGCCATTATATACTTCTGCTGGCTTCTCTCTTTAAAGATGGATTTTGGCAAATGGTGATTGTCTGGTTTAGGTCATCCAGATGTGACACATTTACAGCAGCATAACATCTTGAAACATGTATATGGCAACTACTGCACAGGCAAACCAGGAAACATACAAAAAAAATCTAGCAGCATCACCACATAAAGTAATCAAACCTTATGTCATTTAATGGGCACTGATACTAAATAAATAAATAAATACATAAATTCTAATTAACATAGACTGGGTCTCAATAACATGGTAAAGAAGCATTGCTACTGCTATTGAAACCACACTTCCAGTTCCCTAGCCAGGAAGTGAGTAACATCAATAAGGTAACAACTTTAGCCATTTGTATGAAGGTGAAGGACATTTTTCCATTACATGTCACTCCTTAAACACTGGTGTCAGGAACTTTGACAAATGGGCTCGCTGACACAAACACTGCCTTGCTGAATTATTTCTTTCTTACTACACTGCTTTGTCTCTTGCATTGCTGCATTATTAGGAGGTTATTTGGAAACTGACATCCTTTCAAAACTCTTGGAGAGGGACACTTTATGCACTCACAATGATCATCTATATTTATTGTCCTGGATAACTTCATATTACTTGTTCTTTCTGTACATGGGCCACCAGTGCTGAAGCTGAAAACCTTGATTTTGTAAAAGCTCACAACCCGTAACATCTGTACTTGTAGTAGCTGGACTATATAATCATTTATCACTAAGGTCAAGTTTTTATAGTATGACTGCTTGTGATTACTGTGATGATGTGAGGCATTGCCAGCTATGCCAGCAGAAATATGGCAGTGGATGTATAACATATGCCAGCACAGCTAGCTGGAATTTTGTAAAGAATAATATGTCATTTGTATATCAAACTGATTTTTACAGCTGCTTGTGTTGAAAATTGTATTTGTAAAGCTACTTGTGGTAAAAATGTATCAACAGTGCATCCTACTGGACAGAAAAAATATACATGTATATCAGACTGATTGTATTGGAACTGATTAAATGTATATGTTTTAAGAGAGGATACTGGAAGAGAAGAGGTTAATCTCAGTCCAGCTAACTTTGAAAAATACTTAGAAATTAAATTACCTAATTGAAGCCATAAAGATTGTATCTTACAGTTCTGATTGCAGCAAAAATGTTTGGGGAAAAACAAGTACTAGGAAGCCTTCTGTATTGTTTCTATCAAGGAACTAATTGCTACTCTGGAATAGTGGAAGTGTTTTATGGTTCTATGAGTTCCAGAAGCTGCAACAGATCTTAGCAAGCTCTATGTGTGTGTATTATTGACACATATGTGCTAAATCCAGGCAGCTTCTAGCCACGGGAGTAGCATGGGAATCAGAAGTCAGATGACCAGTTGTATGTGATGCCATTCTGTAATCCATCACTAAAATGATGTTTTAATACTTGTTGAGACTGAAGTCTCAAAGCACTCTGTTTTTGCAACCTGACAAAGAACGGCCCCTCCCCTACTTCATCTTGCCAGCTCTAGTAAATAAACCAGGTGATAGTAATGCTTTAGATCAGTCAGGAAAATATAGTGAGATTAGTTAAGTACTATATTCTGTATCTGTGAGAATCTATTGATCTGTGCTATTTTAATATTTCCTGTGTTTCAAACTTTGGTGTTTATTGCAAATAGATGTTTAGTATTTTCATGTTCTTTTATCATTTATTATTAAATATATTTAAACTTTTCATTGTGGCTGGTCTTTTAGAGAATATTTTAAAGCTTGAGAGGGCTTACATCTATTTAGTGGCACTGTGGCCACTCCTGAAAGCTTTACTGCATTGGCCAAATGCTATCATAGGTTCATAGGTTCATAGGTTCATACTAGGCTATCTGCCCGAGGGCATTTATAAGCCTAGCCCATTGTTTTGTGGCTTACGCCACCCCTTTAGTATGGGGAACTATACCCATTATTTTGCTGTGCCTCTGTCGAGCAGTGACACTGAGGTAATTCCTGGGGTATATCTGCGATCTCCCATCCATTGGTCAAGATTTCTCTTGAACAAGGCCAGCGAGGTGCTCTGCCTCACATGTGCCGGGATTTTGTTCCACAGCATAGGGAGTCTTTGGGTGATGAATCTATCCCTCCAGCACGTCCTATTAATAGCTGTGTCGAGGTTTAAGTCTCCGCCCTTGTGGCTCTGATGGATCTAGATTTTTGAGGTGAAGCATATTCATCAAATCTGGGTTTGACATGGCCTTGTATGTTAGGCAAAGGTCACCTCTGAGCAAGCGTGGCGACTGAATAGAGCTGGAGTTCTTTCAGTCGGGCAGCATAGGACAGATTTTGAGACCCTTTATCCTTTTGGTGAGGAACTTTGTGGCCTCTCCAGCTGCTGCAAGTGTCGGGTCAGATACATTCGAATGGGGCATTGTACTCAATCATTGGTCTGATGAGTGATGAGTAAAGGAGACTATGACCTCCTTGATCTAGATGAGAATCCCTTCATGATAAGGTGGGCAATGTAGAAGGACTTCCTAACTACTTTAGCTACATGGGTGTCGAATGACAGACTACTATCAACCTGGGTCCCCAGGTCCCTGATAACTTCTTCTGTGCTCAGTGGATTGCCACCTATTTGGTAGCTAGGGGTAACCTTGTTTTTCCCGAAGGGTATGACTATGCATTTTTGGCATTTAACTTTAGGCCGTGGCTCTGGCACCAGTTATCCGTTTCTGTGAGACCCTTCTGAAGGATATCTGTGTCAGATGTGTTTTCTACTATGGCCCAGTTTGCAGTCATCTGCAAACTTTGTCAGCCATAACCCTCCTGTGTTTGCTTGTACTTGGAAAAGTAGATGCCAAACAAGAGTGGGCCCAGGACTGAGCCCTGTGGGACACCACTTGTGACAGGCTTTGAGTCTGACATGGCGCCAGCAACTCTGACCCTGTGGGTTCTGTCACTCAGCCAGTTTGCAACCCATCTTGTGATGTATGGGTTAACATTTAAGCTGATGAGTTTTTCAATGATACCCGAGTGGGGTATTGTATCGAAGGCCTTAGCCAGATCGAGGTAGGCTGTATGGACTGCCTTTCCCTCATCAATGGCTTTGGTGACTGTTTCGAAAAAGTCAACCAAGTTTAAAAGGCATGATCTGCCTTTGACAAAGCCAAACTGGGTTGGATCCAAAGTCTGCAAATTCCCTATGTCTTTATTTATGAGGTCCATTATGATCCTCTCCATGGCTTTGCAGATAAGGCTTGTCAAGCTAATGGGGCGGTAATTTCCAGGGTCTGTGGAGGCACCGCCTTTGTGAAGTGGGACCACAGTTGCAGTGCGCCACTCCCTGGGTACGTATCCAGAGGTAAGACTTTGATTAAACAGCTGTCCTAGCTGTGGGTTTAATTCCTCATTGAGTTCATGGAGCACACAGCCGGGGACACCATCGGGTCCCATGGATGCTGTGTTTTTGCTTTGGAGAGAGCAGTTCTCACTTGGGCGCTGGAGATGTTTGGGGGCTGCACTCATTTGGTATAGATATCTCTCCTTTTGGGGAGGGGAAATTTGCACTGAACCTGTCAGCCAGTATGTTGGCAATGTCTGTAGGATCAGTAATCTTCACATCATTTTGAACTAGTTCTGAGCATATCTGGGAGTTTCCTCCTAGGTTTCTAACATAGCTAAAGAAGGCCTTATGATTGTCTTTTGAGTCTTTAGCTATTTTTCTCTCGAAATTTGCTTTGGATGATTTTATGAGAGCTCTTAGTTTTTACTTATAGTGATCAAGGGTGTCTTACCTTTTAAGGATTTTGCTCTATCTTGTAGTAGCTTCCTCCTTTTGTTGTAGAGTTTGTTTATGGCTGGGGTCCACCAGACTGGACGCTTGCCTTTGGTACAAAGAGTCTTTGTTTTGCTTGGGATTGCCTTATCCATGCAGTCCTGCAGGTGCTGGTAGAAGGCGTTTGTAAGTGATTCAGCGGCTTGAGTATTGTTTTCCGGCTCGGGGCCTGAAAGGAGACCACACTAGTCTTTAGAAGTGTGAAGTCGGCTTTTGAGAAGTTCTTTACTGTGGTCTTTTTATTTCAGGTGGGGTGGGATGAGGACCTCCAGCGAGATTAGTTTGTGATCTGATCTCACCAGTGAGGGTATACTTCGGTGTTGAACATTGTGCTCCCATGTTCGTGATGATGAGATCAAGTATGTTATCTCCTCTTGTGGGGATGGTGACTAGTTGTTCCATGGCATTTGAGTTTATGAATTCCAGGAACTTTTGGGCTAGGGTGTTTGGGCTTGAGTAGTGTTCCCAGTCTATATTAGGGTAATTGAAGTCACCTAGTATGATGGTGTTTGGTGATACATTTATCCCTCTAGTGTTTTCAGGAAGGCCATGTGAGTTTCCTGAGTTTGTGAGGGTGGCCTGTAACATGCTACAATTTGCAGAGCAGTCTTGCCTATGGTTAATTGCACCTGGATGGTCTCCGATGCATCGTGCGTTGCCACCAGTCTTGAGGTGTGGGTGTCCTTGATGAATATGGATACCCCTCCTTTCTTGGTATTGTCCGGATTTTGGGGCGGAACGCATGATATGAGGTAAAACCTGATAGCTGGGGTGCTCTCAGGAGCCTTGAACCAGGTTTCTGTCACAGCACAGACATCGATGTTCTCCATACTGAGAAGGGCCTCGAGTGCGTGCATTTTGAGATTTAGACTTCTGGCATTGAGCAGCATTACCCTTAGTTTTTTCCTTTTTGTGTTCTAGGGTGGTAGGTTTAGAATTTGAGCCTTGCCTAAAAAGGCACTATGGGGTGGCAAGAGCCTTTGCCAATATCCGGAATCCCAGGGTGACAGGTGCAAGCCGTCCCTTGAAGCAGCGTGGCTTGTCCAGCATGTCATCCCAGGCAGACAGATACTGGATCCCCTTTGAATGACACCAGTGTTTAAGCCAATTGTTAAAGCTGATCATCTTATCTCCGTATTGTGGCATCATTCTTGGTGAAGGTAGGATACTGCTCAAGGTCAGGGTCATACCTGCCTGGGCTACATAATCAGAGAGCTCCTCAATGTCTCTTTTCATGTAGTCCAAGGAGGTGCGTCTCAGGTCGCTTACACCAGCGTGGACAATGACTGAGTCATATTTGTACCTGCTGTTGAGAGACCTGAGTGCTTGCGTTATGTGGCGGATTCTAGCGCCCGACAGGCAGCTTACTGTGACCTTCTCCTTACTCAGTCTGGTGAGCAGGACATCAGTGTGTCTGACTATGGAGTCACCAATGACTAGTGTGTCTGGCATTGTGTTTGGCCTTAAGGGCTGTGACTGTTTGACACTCTGACTGTGAGGTCTATGTGTTGCGGGTGTTGTGTTCTGAGGTGGTGGTTGTTTGGGTGTCTGCTTTGGTGGCCTCTGCTGTTTTGGTAGATTTTTGATCAGAGCCTCCGAGTATGTCTTTGTGTGTTTATGTGTATGATTTGAGGTTGTAATGGTACTATGTGAGACTGGGTCTATAGTGTGTGTGGTAACCTTCTCCTCCTGACTGGTCTTGCCAGTCCTATGTTGAGAGAGCTCAGCCTCCAGTTTGGCCGTATAGTTGCATCTCTCGCATGTATTTGTGTTTTGTGGGAGGAGGAAAGGGTTGTCTGTGTACATGAGGCAATTGAAACATTGCCTCAATATTCCCAGGTTCACCAGCTGAGCAGGAGAGGACACTAGCAACTGATCCTCGACATGCTAGAAGGGTAGACGAAAAACTTTAAAAAGATTCCGGGGACGTGGGTGACCGAGAAATGGGGGTTGCCTTTTGGGGTACTATCTATGACAAGAGTGCCGTATCAAGGTAATAAGTACTGTAGGAGCAAGTGCTAGGTTTAATAGATAGAGAATAGTCTACTTGGAGTCAAGTAGAGTTGATCTATTTACTTATACGATACGCTGATTTGATCAGTAGTATAGTTCGAGGAAGGTAGTTTTAAGGGAAAATTTGAAGAGTGGACTTTAGGTAGCCGAATAGTTTAAACCTGCTTAACCGGCACTGCCCTAGTGTGCAACAGTGGCAGCTCAGCGCTAAATCGCTCTAAATCAAGGCTAACGCGCTTAGCGTTTTATACCAGGGGGCTGGAAAAAGCTAGAAACTGGCCCAAAACGACCAATAAACTACTAGTTACTGGCTGAAACCTCACAAAACTGGACAAAAGGCAGCTCAATGCTTCCCACTCCCACTGGTAAGCAAGGTAGCTTCCCTTCCTCCAAATAAGGCAAGGAAACAGTACACAGGAACTACAACCAAAGCCCAGGAATCAGCAACTCTGAAACTGGACTAAACTAGTAAAGCAGGAAAAACAAGAGATATTTTTTTCTTTTTTTGTATTAATATTAATTTTAGCTGGCTTTGGAGTGTCTGGTGGCAGTGTAACTACCTTATAGTCTGAGCAGAAGGGAGCATAGCTAATAAATTCATGCCAGTCTTTCCCAGGGGTGTGTGTGTGTGTGTGTGTGTGTGTGTGTGTGTCTGTGTGTGTGTGTGTGTGTGTGTGTGTGTGTGTGTGTGTGTGTGTGTGTGTGTGTGTGTGTGTGTGTGTGTGTGTGTGTGTGTGTGTGAAAATCAACTCTCAATGAGCGTGTGTGTCAGCTGCTTGGAGCAGGGACAGGAAGCATTGGTTTCACAGTTAGAGTGGTGGAGGACTTGGTTTAGACACTTTGTTGAGGACTCAGCTCTATAGCTGTGCCAGTGGGAAGTCTTACTGTGGATCTGGGGAGAGAGAGAGAGAGCAAACCAGCCCCTGGACTGAGTGTGTTCCCTGTTTGCTCATAAGGGAAAATGTGCTTGATGAAGAGAGCTGGATATGGAAATACTGGGTTTACCAATATTTGTTCCATGTGAACGCCCCTCTCCATTGTCAGGGGTGAGGATTCAAGCTCCTTGATTACTGGCCCATTGTGGGGACATCACAATTACATATATGCTAGCAATAATCAATGTTTTATAAGATACTGAGTCATGCTGCAAAATGTATAATTTACTATAGTATTTTCTAATTTCATTGCAAAGCCTGCCATGCTAGGAAAAAAACACAATGCTCTTACAGGTACATAGATTACTATTTTAAATAATCATAAATAGCGTAGCTATACACCATAGTAAATATAACTGTCAGGCTTATTTCTCTTGATAAGGACCTTACTCCTAACTTCTCAGGTGAATTTATATGAACCAAGCAGTCATCAGGAAAATAAGAAGAAGGCAAAGGTGTTCGCTGTTTAATATACAAGGGGTGCTTGTTCCACAGTTGGAGAATCCTTCAAGTAATGAACTTATTCCATGAAGAAATATTATTTATGCTAGCAAGGCTGTTTCCAATACAGCCAGTTTGCACTATTTTGTCCTCATCCATTGCCTTTCAAACAAGTCTGTCAGGTTGACTAGACATGCCAAATTAACAAATCTACTGACATAACAAAAAAAACAGAAAGACACCTGAAGGTGTTACTGCTCAATGGTAGGAGTATATACAAGAAATTGCACAGTTTACAAGCTCTTCTAACTCTGGAGAATATACACATCTGTGCCATCACAGATACAAAGTTGAAATCTGCAGAAAGTACTCCGGCAGGTCAAGGTTTCATTGTCTTCTACATTGTAGACAATCAGCTGCAGAGACAGGAGCAAAATGTGGAGGATTCTCAATCTATTTTACAAGCATAACTCTAGGTTGGTTAAACAGGACGATGACCTAGACTTTATCGACATGTAAATCACAATAAGCAAAGTCCCATACCATATCCTAGCAAGCTGTAAGTCATCCTCTATTTCTACAGAATCCCATGGTGCATAACTAGACCTACTGAAAACACTCATCTTTAAATCAAATATTGTTCAGGGGAGACTTTAACTACCCTTCTGTAGACTGAGAAACATACACTGCCTCATACTCACAGGCAGAATTATCGTGGACTTTATTAACACAAATACTCTTGACAAGACAGTTCACACACCCACCAGAGGCTCAAACATACTAGACCTTGTCTCAGCAGTATGAGGCACCGTTACACCCCCCCCCCCCCCACAACTGTGATGTCGGAACAAAAAGCTGTCCTTTTTGAAATAAAAAATCATCTCATTTACCCCTGCAAACTCTGTAACAGGAACTATTCCAAAAAAAAAACTACTTCTTAAGTGATATTTTATCAAATTTCAGTGCCTATCTCATCCCTGAATTCACAGCAGCCTATGCAGAATTATTCACAGAGAACCTGTACAGCTATGGAAATGGCTGTATAGGGGTTGCTCTATCCACTAGAAGTAAGTAAAACCAGAAGGAAGTAGCCAGGAAACAATAATAAGCTCTGTAAAATTCAAACTTTAATAAATCCAAATTTTCAAATTGAGTGCTTTTGTCCTGACAATACTCTGGGACTTCTTCAGAACTAAAAAGCACAATGTAACCCCACATTAAAAAGTCTCACAAGCAATAGAATAACAAGCAAATAATCAAACAATTAACATATAATTAAAACTAATTAAATGTTTAAACCCCCTATGTGTCTAGGCTTTAACACACATTTAATGCTGTCATAATCATTCAGACCTGGATATATAAAAGCATTAAGGCATAATTGCCACTTTAGCTGACATAACTCTAAATGCTCAGGAAGAATATCAGCCTGTATGTCTGGTATAATCTGTTGTGTAAGAGAAAACCCAAACTATGATCTATACATTCTCTCACATGTTTGCACAAAGCATTTGTCAATTTTCCTTTTTTAATATCTGACATATCTCCGTACATCCTTTCTCACAAGCATCTAGAAGTCTTGCCAATATAAAGACAAGGCCTCGCAAAGACTTAACCACATAAACAACATTTTTGGACTGACAATTTAAATACCCTTGTACAGAAAACTTCATGTGTCCTAATTTAAATTTTTTCCCCATGGGAATAATAAATGGGCATCGTTTACACATTCCACATTTAAAGTTACCCAAAGGTTTATTAATGGAAACTTTATTGTTTGCCCTGCTATTATCAAAAAAGTTCTTAAAGGACATATCTTTTTTAAATCAAAAACCCAAAAAAGATCAGGTACCTTTAACCAGGAAACAAGTATCAGTCACAAAAAGGTACCAATAAGAGGTGCCGAAATAATCACCGTGGAAAGATATAGCAGCCACAAACAGATTTATTGCGTAAACGCCAACCAAAATACACAGCGTTTTCATCCACTGACTTCTTCAGATGTACAAACAAATTAATCAGTTAAGGCAGCTTATATATCCTCCCTTAAATGTTTAATTGAATAATTTATTAACGTATTTAATCAATTCCATACAACTTCCCCCTTAAAACCATAATAACCATACTAATACTAATATAAAAGCCATACATATTTAAAATACTTTTTTTAAAAAGCAGATAAGAAACTCAAACACATCAATACTCTTACTCAAATAAGTGACCCTTTCTAATAAATAACTATGATAATCTAAAAAATAATAAAAGTAAGAGTATTGATGTGTTTGAGTTTCTCATCTGTTTTTTTAAAAAAGTATTTTAAATATGTATGGCTTTTATATTAGTATTAGTATGGTTATTATGGTTTTAAGGGGGAAGTTGTATGGAATTGATTAAATATGTTAATAAATTATTCAATTAAACATTTAGGGGAGGGTATATAAGCTGTCTTAACTGATGAATTTGTTTATACATCTGAAGAAGTCAGTGGATGTAAACGCTGTGTATTTTGTTTGGCGTTTATGCAATAAATCTGTTTGTGGCTGCTATATCTTTGCACGGTGATTATTTCGGCACCTCCTATTGGTACCTTTTTGTGACTGATATCTTTTTTAAATATTACAATGGGCCTATCACCCAATGCATCCTTAACTACCTGATCAAGAGCAAAATAATCCCAATTTTTGTTTAACACCTGTACAGTTGCCATACTGTGTTTGTTAAACACTGTAATGAATGAAAATTTCCCTTTTTCCTTCTTTTTCTGATTAACATTTACATTTGTGTTGTGGAAACTATGGAATTGTTAGTAAATGAATGTTGGTCTAAAATAGGTTTATAAAAGCCACTTTGTCTTTTAAAAATAACCTCATGATGAACTTTATTCAAAAGGGTATTAGGATAACCTCTTTTTCTGAACATATCTAGCATATAGTCAATTTCAGTCAAAAAATCACTTTTACTGGAGATCATTCTGGCAGCACTCACTAGTTGGGCCTTCACTACAGATCTCTTTTGATACACTGGGTGACAGCTTGAATATTCCAGATAAGAATTGCAAAAAGTGGGTTTTCTAAATTTTCTAGAAACTAATTTATGCCCATTTATCTCCAAACTAATCTCCACATCAAGATAGCAAATTTGATCCTTACTGAATACATGAGTAAATTGTAAAAATACAGTGGTATTATTAATATAGCTTAAAGATTCTTCTAATAGTTCTTCAGTTCCAGTCCACACTAAGAACAAATCATCCAGGTATCTCATATAGTATCTAATATGGGTCTTAAATCTACTGTCAAAAAGAAATGCAGACTCCCAATGGGACATAACATTATTAGCATACGTGGGGGTGCCAGCCGCCCCCATAACCACTCCTATAACCTGTCTAAAATATTGACCTCAAGAAATATAAAGTTATTAGTCAAAATTACCTCCTGCTTATGAGACTTTTTAATGTGGGGTTACATTATGCTTTTTAGTTCAGAAGAAGTCCTAGAGTATTGTCGAGACGAAAGTGCTCAACTTGGAAATTTGGATTTATTAAAGAAGTTTGAATTTTACAGAGTTTGTCTTCATTTCCTGGCTGCTTTCTTGTGATTTTACTTGCTTTGTTCTTCTTCTGGTTATAATGATTTGCTAGAAGCAAGCCCAAAACAAACTTTAAAATCAAACCCCACTGGTGGCATCTTAACATTGATAGAGTACATAACAAAAGGAAAAACTCATGACTAAAATCAGGAAGAGCAATTCCCGTAATGATATGATCTATCTAATTAAACTAAACAGGACATTAAGAGGGCTAATTAAGTTCAACAAGGCCAATTAGAAAGTCATGATAGCTTCACATGCTAAAGACAGTCAAAAGGCCTTCTACAGCTATGTCCAAAACTTCAAAGGCAGCACACATCAGTATACTGAACTGGTGGTCAGTGGTGCCGCCGTCAATGAACACAGTAACATAAAAAATTTGTGGGCTTACAAATTTAGTTCAAACTTCACTCCCACCCCCTGTGCCCCCCATGAAATACCTACTAACATAACCCACCTCCCAACTATTAACAGGAAGCAGGTCCTGGCAGTGATCTCTAAGGTGAAAAAACACAGCCTCAATGGGCCCTGAAAATATCATAGGATGCCTCCCAAATAACTTGAAACATGACCTATTACTACCACTTGAATTACTTTTCAACTACAGCCTCAAAACAGGCTTTGTACCATGATAATGGAGGACTGCAATGGTCATCCCACATCACAAGGGTGGACCATCAACTGACCCCAGAAAGTACAGACTTATTATTCTGACTAGTCTAATATGCAAAGTCATAGAATGAACTATCATAGAAATGATCAACAAAGAAATAGGCAAACTTCAGACACTAGACCTAGCTCAGTTAAGATTTATCAATACACATATACATACAAATATTTCAACCACAAGCATTAAAGCCTTTCTAGCCTGCCAGTATACCAAAACATTTGTTCCCACATTAAGTGTCCAGGCTGTTCTAAAAAAATCTAAACTAGTACTTGCTTTAATGTAATTTGATAGTCTGCATCAGCTGGTCTCTTAGAGAACCAATCAGTACTCTTCTACATAGGTTGTCTGTTGATTCCCTACTACTTTTTTGATAATTCCAAACATTCCCAGAGGTATTTTCCTCTAAATGTCCTATATCCCTGAATAAAATATCCTCTTAAATATCTGAGACACTGTACAACTTCACTTGTTTTAGTCCTTCATAATAACTTAAATTTTCACATCCATGGATGCCATTGGTATATTTCCACTGTACTCATTCCAGTTTGCTCATGCTTGTTTTCTTATAAGGCTTTCATATTGTTATTTCATAGTTAAGTTTGGGTTTAATGTGACTAACAATGACTCGTCAGTTTTGATTTCCTAGACTTTATAAATCGTTTTATACAGCCTAAATTTCTATAACTATCATTAACCAACTGGTTGATATAATTAGAAAAACTCAAAGCTGGATCTACCCAAATACCCAGGTCCTTAAATGAATCTACAGTTTCAATCACTTTGTGTTGTATTAAATATTCACCTTTCAGTTTATGTCTCCCAGATCTCATATGCTTAGTTTTTCATGCATTTATCAGCATATTATTACCCTGTGCCCAAATGGGCAATTTAGTCAAATTATTTTGCAGACATGCCTTATCTGTAGCACATGTAATCAGTTTAACCAATTTCAGGTTATCTGCAAACAGACTTTAGAGCATTTCAGATGAAAAAGTTAGGTCTGAAAGATATAATCTAAACAAGTAAAGGCTTAGGACAGAGCCCTGATGGACACCCTGACTGTAACCAAAATTTTTCGCAGTCCAATTGCTGTATGACACTTGCCATGTCATATTTGTAAACCATGCAGCTATCCATCTTATCAAGAGTATATCGATACCTAATTGTCCTTATTTATTGATCAGTGTTTTGTGTATGACCCTGTCAAATGTTGAAGTTAAATCTATATAAAGTACATCACAGCACAATTTTTTATTCATAGGAGTTTTTGTTTTGTTTTAGAAGGGTGGCTGCAATGGTGCAGCCATTAGCACTGACGCCTCACAGCAAGATGTTCCCCACTTTGATTCTTGGCTAGGGTGCCTTCTGTGTAGAGGCTGCATGTCCTCTCTGCAGTCATGTGGGTTTCCTCTGGGTGCTCTGGTTTCCTCCCACATCCCGAAGACATGCTGCAGGTGGATTGGGCACTCTTGACAGGCTCTAGGTGTGACTGTGTGCCTTCTGTGGATGGTTGGGCATTGAGCTGGCAACTCAACACAGTAAAACTCACCTGCCAATTGCTCTGTGGTCTGTTGTTCCACTGTAGCAACCACTAATGGGAAAAGCTGGAAGTAGAAGAGTATTTTGTTATAGAACATCATGTTACAGGTAGTTATAGAGCTACTTTCTACATATGCATGCTGATATATGGATTCAGGTCCCAGTCTATCCAATTCTGACAATAACTTATCCACTTACTACATTTTTGTCCTATTCCCCTTTCTCTTAAAGACAGGTTTAATAAATGCATGTCTCCAATCCTGAAGAATCTCCGCATATTTATATGGCCTATTGAAATAATAGGTATAATTTTGCTCACTATCTTCATATAACTCAATATATTTATATATATATATATATATATATATATATATATATATATATATATATATATATATATATACAACTACCATATTATTAGCACACCCCTTAGTGTTGACTCAGTAGTCAGGGACTTAGGGCCATACATATAGATAGTAATCTAGCCTTTGACCATCACATATCTACAGTGGTGAGGAAATCATTCTATGTTGCACAATAAACAAAGGTATGGCATCTAAGTCCAAGGAAGTCATTGTTACACTGTATTTGGCATTCATCAGACCTATCATTGAGTACAATGCCCCCTTTGATATGTACCTAACTGGGCATATTCAACAATTGGAACATCCACAGACATTTCTCACTAAAAGAATACAGGGTGCAAGTAAAATGTTCTATGCAGACCACCTCAAGGTTCTATCCCTGCATTCTGTCTCCTGCATACAGGGCATTGTCAGACCCCACTCTGATGGACCCCCTGCATATTCACAAAATACACAATACCAGAATTACCTGCTCTAAAGACTTAATCCTTACCTGTGATCTAAATAGGACCTGCTGGAGAGATAGGTATATATATTCCAGAGACTATGGAACAGGCTCCCCATCCATATGAACAGGCTCCCTAACCCAGTTCAAGTGCAGCTTGGACAACTGGATGGGAAACTGGAAATTCATCCATGGTTTGGCACTTATGTCTCTAATGGACACAGGTAACCTGTAAATGGTTCATCTTCCAGGCCCATGCTTTTACTTATCAAGGGTATCAGAACTTCTCAGAGATTTGGGATGCATGGCTAGGCTATAAAAGGCCCTTGTGTTTGTTAGCCTAGTAAACAACTATGAACATATGAACCTATACATTTTCTTCAATTATTTCTTGATTTTTTCTTACACTATGCTTATTTTACTTTTACACCTTGTTTACTTCACTTTTCAAAGTTGTAGTTCAATCTCTCTTCCCTTTCTTATATTTTTTTTTCTCTCTTACCTTAATCAGGTATCTTGTTCTTATGGAAATATATCACCTAATGTTGTATGCCTAGATCCTGATGTTAAACATTTTTTTTAATTTTTTTTTTTTTTTTGCAAAGTCTTCCGTGCTGGATTTAACTGCTGTGGTGTCCTAGATGTGTGTATGTCTCTAAATTTACTCTACCTACCAGCTACTTAGAGTTATACTGCAACAGTGTGCTGATTCCTGTTCTCTGGACCTATCTGCAAGCTGCCTCTCAGTTAAACAGGATACTTTAAAAGTTTATCTTCTGGTGTCTTACAAACACTCTGTTTACTCTATCTACCAGCTACTTAGAGTTATACTGCAACATAGGTTCATAGGTTCATACTAGGCTATCTGCCCTAGGGCATTTATAAGCCTAGCCAGAGTGTGTTTGGCTTTCACCACCCATTTTAAATTAATTTTGCTATGCCCTTTATTGAGGTTAGTATACTGTGCCTCTGTCTAACAGTGACACAGAAGTGATACCCGGGGTAAACCTACGATCCCCCATCCACTCATCAAGATTCCTCTTGAAGAGAGTCAATGAGGGACTCTGCCTAACCTGGACTGGGATTTTATTCCAGAGTGAAGGGAGCCTCTGGGTTATGAATCTGTCCCTCCAGCATGTCCTATTTATTTCAGTGCTGAGGTTCAAGTCTCTCAAGCACGTAGCTCGATGGGATTTGGATTTTCTGAGGTGCAGCATGTCCATTAATTCCGGGTTGGACATGGCTTTCTACGTCAGGCACAGATCACCTCTGAGCAGGCAGTATTCCACTGAGTAGAGCTGGAGTTTCTTTAACCGGGCAGCATATGGCATCTGTTTCAGCCCTTTGATCCTCTTGGTGAGGTACTTTTGGGGTCTTTCCAGTTGCTGCAGGTGTCTGGTAAGGTACATCCCAAAAGGGGCATTGTACTCAATTATGGGCCTGATGAGGGATGAGTAAAGAGGCACGATGACCTCCCCTGATCTAGATGTGAATCCCTTCATGATTAGGTGGGCTATATAAAATGTTCTTCTAACCACTTTGGCCACGTGGTTGTCAAATGAGAGATTGCTATCAACTTGGGTCCCCAGGTCCCTAATTACTTCTTCTGTACTTAATGGATTACCACCTATGTGGTAATTTGTGGCACTTTGTTTTGCCAAAGGAGATGACTATACACTTTTGGCATTTAGCTTGAGGCCATGGCTCTGGCACCAGTTGTCTGTTTCTATGAGGCCCTTTTGGAGGATGCTTGTGTCGGCTGGAGAGTCGATCATGGCGCCCAGTTTGCAGTCATCTGCGAACTTGGTCAGCCACAGTCCTTCCATGTTGGCCTGTACCTCCGAGAAATATATACCAAACAAGAGAGGTCCCAGGACTGAGCCTTGTGGGACGCCACTTGTAACTGGTTTGGAGTCTGACATGGCTCCAGCAATTCTAACCATATGGGTTCTGTCCTTGAGCCAGTCTGCAACCCATCTAGTGACATAGGGGTTTATATTTAAGTTGGTGAGCTTATCTATAATGCCCGAGTGGGGTATTGTATCAAAGGTTTTTGCGAGGTCCAGGTAGGCTGTGTGGACCACCTTCTCCTCGTCAATGGCCTTGGTGACTGTTTCGAAGAAATCAACCAGGTTTAAGAGGCAGGATCTGCCCTTAACAAAGCCGAACTGGGTAGGATCCAGTGTCTGTAGGTCCCCAATATCTTTATTTATGAGGTCCATAATGATCCTTTCCATAGCTTTGCAGACCAAGCTAGTCAGGCTTATGGGGCGATAGTTTCCAGGATCCGTTGAGGCACCACCTTTGTGGAGAGGGACCACTGTTGCTGTACGCCACTCTTTGCATACATATCCTGTAGTAAGGCTGTGATTGAACAGTAGTTTTATGTTTGGGTTTATCTCTTCTTGGAGTTCATGCAAGATGCAGCCCGGGACACCGTCTGGTCCCATTGATGCTGTGTTTTTTGCTTTGGAGAGGGCGGCTCTTACCTGAGCATCTAAGATGTCAGGGGGGCAGCACTCTGCTGGGATAGATATTTGCCCTTTTGGTGGGGAGGGGGGGGGGTTTGCACTGAACCTGTCAGCTAGGATGTTGGCAATGTCTGTGGGTTCGGTGTAATTTTTGTCATTTTGGACTAATTCTGAGCATATCTGGGAATTCCCACCCAGGTTCCTAACATAACTAAAGAAAGCCTTGTGATTATCCTTAGTGTCCTGTGCAACTGTTCTCTCAAAGCTTGCCTTAGATGATTTTATGAGTGCCTGTAGTTTTTTGCTAATACTAATCAGAGATGCCTTCCCTTTTTGGGATTTTGCTCTATCATGTAGTAGCTTCCTCCTACTATTGTATAGTTTGTTTATGGCTGGGGTCCACCAGACAGGACATCTGCCTTTGGAGGATTGGGTCTTGGTTTTATTTGGGATTGCAAGATCCATGCATTCCTGAAGGTGTTCATAGAATGCATTTATAAAGGATTCTGCAGTCTGGCCATATTTTCCGCAGGCCCGGGGGTTTTGAAGGATTCCACCTCGGTTTTGAGGAGTGTGAAATTTGCTTTAGAGAAGTTTTTCACTGTGGTTTTCTGGGCAGTGGGTGAGGTCGGGATTTGAATATCCAGTGAGATTAGTTTATGGTCTAATCTTACCAGTGAGGGATACACTTCTTGTCTGGAGAATAGAGTCCCCATGTTGGTGATGATCAGGTCCAGTATGTTTTCCCCTCTTGTGGGAGTGGTAACAAGTTGTTACATAGCATTTGAGTTTATAAGTTCTAGGAACCATTGGGCTAGGGTGTTGGAGCTAGAGTAATGCTCCCAGTCTATGTTTAGGTAGTTGAAGTCGCCCAACAGTGTGCGGATTCCTGTTCTCTGGACCTATCTGCAAGCTGCCTCTCAGTTAAACAGGATACTTTGAAAGTTTATCTTCTGGTGTCTTACAAGCACTCTGTTTACTCTACCTACCAGCTACTTAGAGTTATACTGCAACAGTGTATGGATTCCTGTTCTCTGAACCTATCTGCAAGCTGCCTCTCAATTAAACAGGATACTTTAAAAGTTTATCTTCTGGTGTCTTACAAGCACCCTGTTTATTATACCTACCAGCTACTTAGAGTTATACTGCAACAGTGTGCTGATTCCTGTTCTCTGAGTCTATTTGCAAGCTGCCTCTCAGCTAAACAGGATACTTTACAAGTTTATCTTCTGGTGTCTTACAAGCACCCTGTGTAGGTTTACATTTAAATGTCTTTGTATTCCTGACACTTTGTACAATACCATTCTGAGACTTGCACTCTAGGATCTGCACCCCCCCTGCATTTTCCTTGCAGGACTTTAAATCTTTATTTCTACTTGGGTAATCTTGGGTTTCTGCTGACGCACTCCCATTAACATTACCCTGCAAAGAACAGTGTATGTGTTCAGCTTTCCTTATATGTAGGGTAGCACACCCTCAATCAGACCAACACTGTCCCCACCTGAAACCTTCTTTAGCCAACCCCACCTTTACTCCCACTGCCTAATACTTTCCTTTACAGTCATTCCCAGTGGAAAAGTTTGAATTTGGCTACAAAAATCAAGTATAGCCAAAATAGACTATATTTACCACTTACCCTGCAATCGTTGCAAAAGGTTTTAGCCACCTGCACCCCCCTTGCATTTTCCTTGCAAGACTTTAAATCTTTATTTCTACTTGGATAATCTTGGGTTTCTGCTGACTTACTTCCATTAACATTACCCTGCAAAGAACAGTGTATGTGTTCAGCTTTCCTTATATGTAGGGTAGCACACCCTCAATCAGACCAACACTGTCCCCACCTGAAACCTTCTTTAGCCAACCCCACCTTTACTCCCACTGCCTAATAATTTCCTTTACAGTCATTCCCAGTGAAAAAGTTTGAATTTGGCTACAGAAATCAAGTATAGCCCAAATAGACTATATTTAGCACTTACCCTGCAATCCTTGCCAAAGGTTTTAGCCTGCTCCGTTCGCTCTGCTCACTCCTCTCCCCTCCCTACCACCAAATCCCTCCCACCCCAGCTATACTCTTTCCACTTCACTCCCTACCCCCAAATCCCTCCCACCCCAGCTGTACTCAAATTTAATCTGGCAAAAGACTGCTCCCACTAGTATCCAACCAATCAACTCATACCTCCCATAATCTCCATCCCTCTACTCCTCCTTCCTACATATACATCCTAATCCCAACACAGTCATGTCACTAACTACTACAATTAAAATCCTTTGCTGCAATATTCTAGCATTTACTACATCTTACAAAGACATTTCAGTCAATTCTCCCAACCACTTCCATTGCTCTCTGTCAACTACCCATCTCAAATTCCCACCACGCAATTTCAGTACTCCAACCCCAAAATTCCTCCTTCCACCACACCTACCTAATTACCAAGCCTGCACCTCATCTGAATGCAAATTATTCTGAAAATACCACAAGCATTTCACTGCATATATAAAATATATCCTCCGCATTCTCAATAAACTTACTATCAGTGGAGACATGCACCCTAACCCTGGCCCCAATTTCTCCAACCTCTCCACAACCCCCCCTCCAAATAGCTCCCCTATCACCCAAATCACACTTAATAAAAAGCCAACAGACCTCCTCATTATGTCTCTTAACATCAGAAGCATCTGTAACAAAATCCAAGACCTCCAGGCATACATACTCCTGTATTCCCCTGACATCCTTATCCTAACTGAATCTTGGCTTAAACCTCACATCAAAAGTGAAGAAATACCCACACCTGGATATAACATCCTCTGCAAGGACAGAATGTCCAGAAAAGGAGGAGGAGTGGCACTGATGTATAAACATCACCTCAATATCCAAATTTTCACCCAGTCAGCTCCCCAGCTTGACAAGGAAGAAATCCTCTATGCTACCCTAAAATTAAATCCTAAGAAAGGAATCAACTTAATAGGCTGCTACTTCCCTCCAGGCCAAAATATAGTCCCCCTTGAAAACCTATTAAACTGGGCCAATCTCTCCCTACCCCAAGAAACCATCATACTCAGTGACTTTAACATCAACTGGCTATCCTGCAGTAGTAAACCCCAGCACTCCACCTAGATCTCCATGGCTTCTCACAGCTTATACAATCCCCAACCAGGATGAATAAAACCCCCAATAATCACACCATTCTTGATTGTGCCCTAGTCAACAAAGATCCTCACTCTTACCTGGCAGGCTCCTTACTTGACTCCCTAAGTGACCACTCCCCAACCTTCCTACTAAAACACCACATAAATAGCAGCAAACCCATTGTCCACTGACACATTCACTACAAAGCTAAATTTAACTCCAGCTCCTTCACCACCTCCCTGCAAAAAATAAACTGGTCACCCCTAAAATACCTCAACTTAGATGAAGCAGTCCACTACTTTAACAGCATTTTCCTCAACATCCTTAACTCCCATGACCCCCAAAGATGTACCAAAATCCGAACTAAAAAATTCCTCTGGCTACAAAAAAACACCAATGTCCTTATGAAATCCAGGGATAAAATATGGGAACAACGGCACACAACCAAAAAACCCCTCAGATAGGCAACTATTCATTGAACTATGTAACAAAGTCAAAAAGCAAGTAAAAGCAGACAAAGCCCTTTTCTATCAGACATCCCTAAACTCCTCCTAAAAAAACCCAAAGCAATTCTGGTCCACAATTAACTCTATCCTTTGCCCAAGGAAGGTAAACACCCCCCACCAACCACCCCTCTCTCTACCTGTAGCATAGCTGATTCTTTCAACAAACATTTTACAGAGACCGTTCTATCCCTAATTAAAAAAAAAACATTTCCCTACATCAACACCCCCCACACCTAAACTAGTTCCACCCCTACCTCCCTTCATCCTTTCCACAGTACCCACCTCCAACATAAAAAGCTACTGACAAAACTTAAACCCACAAGACTAGCAGCTGACAACCTGCCCACAGAATACCTAAAAATAGCAGCTGATATTTTAGCTTATCCCATCTCCATATTAATCAACTGCTCCATATCTGAGTGCTATGTGCCAACCTTATGGAAAATATCCCACATCATACCCCTACACAATGGCGGCCCCTCAACAGACATCTCCAACTACCGCCCCATTGCCATCCTCTCACCTCTCTCCAAGATACTCGAAAAATGTATCAGCTCACAGATCTCCAATTATCTCCTAGACAATAATCTCCTCTCCTGCACACAGCATGGTTTCAGACCACAACTGCTCTGCTTTCCTTCACTAACTCCATTCTCCAACATAAAAACAATGGCCTTTTCTCCTCTGCTGTATTTCTTGACCTATCGAAGGCTTTTGATATTGTATCACATTATCTTCTACTCTCTGCACTCTCCAACCTCTCCTTTTCCATACCTGCCATCAGTTGGTTCCATAGCTATCTACACGGCTGCCAGCAGTCAGTTGTCTGGCACAGCAATCTATCCCCTTGCCTCCCTGTTACTCTTGGGGTTCCCCAAGGCTCCATCCTTGGCTCCTTGCTTTTCTCCATTTTTACCAATGACTGCACACCGCCACCAAACATGCCTCCCTCATACAGTATGCAGATGACTCCACTCTCATCTGCTCAGCTCCATCTCTAACAGAACTACAACAGATTACTCAAGCATCTTTCTCTTCTGTTGAAAGTTGACTATTAAATGCTCAACTTCTCCTCAACCCAAATAAGACCAAACTCCTCATCTTTCAACCGTCAAAATCTACCCCGAACATCCCCCATTTCAACATACTTGCCAAAGACAACACTTCCATCTCACCAACAGCCCACACTAAGCTACTCGGTGTACAGATTGACAACAAACTCAAATTTGACACTCACATATCACTCACAATAAAAAGGTCCACAAAAAACTGGGTGCCTTGTATACAAATGAACAATGCCTAACCAAACCAGCCAGAATCCCTACCGCAACTTCCCAACTAATCTCAACCATACTCTATGCATCACCCATACTCACAAGTCTTCAACAATCAGACCTAAAGAAACTCAAAGCTTGCTACAATAAAACTGCAAAATTTGCATCAGAGGACTCCCACCGCAGTCAACACTGTGTTTCCCTTAGAAATATAGACTGGCTTGAGCTCCCTCAATTCCTACACCTAACCCAACTTACCTTTGCTCATAAACTTGTAAACTACCCTCTTAAAATTCCCTCACTTCATACACTTCTCCAACCCTACCAATCCTCCAGACCTCTTCGCTCCTGCAACAAAAATCTACTCCAAGTCACCAAACCCAACAACTCTGCAGGGAAAGCGCTATTCTCCTACTCCATATTCAAAATCTGGAACTCACTTCCCACTGCCATAACTACCCTCCATTCCAGCAGTCTCTTCAAAAGTGGTCTTAAAGCACACCTAAAATCTTACTGGCTATGTCCTTGTCCATACCCCAACTAACCCCCCCTTTCTCCTGTACCACTAATTAGCTGCCAGCTCTACTATTAGCTGTCAACAGGCTATCAGTATTGCATTACTATTTCATATCCTTTAATTAGCAGATGATTGTAGTACGGTGTTTACTCTTTTCTCTATGTGAGAAATTAATATTACTAGGCAAATGTCTTGCACCTTATATTGTTATTATACTCTGACATATGTCATTACCTGTCAGACTGTGTCTTTGCTATAAATATGCTGTTTTTTTTTTCTCCTCTGAAATGCTAGATTATACTCTTATAATATGTGAAATTTTGGTTGTCTGAATATATGGAGCCTTCCTTGTGATATTATACTCTACATATAGGTAATTTTCCTGTTGAACTGTGTCTTTACTATAATTATACTGTTTCTTTTTTCATCTGATATGCTAGATTGTACTCTTATATTATCTAGATCTCATATGTCTGAATATATGGAGCTTTTCTCCCTGGGCCTCCGCTGAAAATGGGCATATAACCAGTCGGACTTTCATGGTCAAAAAATGTAAAATAAATAAATAAAAAAATGATTTTTCTTTCAAAGCTTTCCAATTTCCATCTTCAGATTTTCCACTGAGCTCATTACTACAGTGAGTTTTACACACTGACCATTTTGCTTCCATATAATCTGTAATTAATCTTCTCTGCATTGGTGTAAATTTCAGTTTGGCAGAATAATCTATCAGCAAATGAACCTTTATATCCCCATGATCACTGCACATAAGCTGTGGTAAAACTTGACTTGAAGTAATAGTCATTTCTTTAGGAACACAATGTCTAGTAAGTTCCATTCCCTCATAGTTTATTTTTTACAATCTGAAGCAACTGTTGCTCCTGAACATATGTTGTGACTATTAAGGGTAGGCCATGAATACTAAACCTGGTGGACTTCTTTGAGAAGGTCATCATGGCAATGGATAAGGGAAAATAGTGCCTACCTGGACCTGACTAAGACATTCAGTTCAGTACCCCCACTCAGGTATAGTTGACAAACTCACCAATATGGGCACAGACTCCTACATAACTTGCTAGATTGCCAGTTGTTTCACAGACAGAACCCAGGAATTCAGGATTGCTGAGACCACCTCCTCTTTGAAACCATTCATAAGCGGACCCAGGAATTCAGGATTGCTGAGACCACCTCGTCTTTGAAACTGTTCATAAGCAGAAAACCTCAGTGCTCCATGCTGGGAGTACTCCTATCTGGCATCTACTTCTTGGAGATAAAAGTTAATGTCAAGGACCTTTGGCTGACCAAATTCACAGAAGACTACAAATTGGAAGCTATCATAGATTCCTCCATGACATAAACATCTTACAAGACTGTGCAACACACACAAATAACTGAGGTCAAAGCCATAGTTTAAAACTCAATGCCAAGAAATGCATTTTAGTGCATTTTGGGAAAACTGCCACCCAGATTA
This sequence comes from Protopterus annectens, assembly GCF_019279795.1. Lineage (NCBI taxonomy): Eukaryota > Metazoa > Chordata > Ceratodontiformes > Protopteridae > Protopterus > Protopterus annectens. Next base: position 1,652,336,845 of record NC_056726.1, read on the forward strand.
ATTGCTTCATCAATAAGACACACTTAAGAGTTGATCTGGTAGTCAGGGATCTGGGAACATCTGTAGACAGTAATCTAGCCTTTGATCAACATATGACCAGGGCAGAAATAAAAACATTCTATGTCACCCAACTTATACATAAGGGCATGGTATCCAGGTCCAGGGAGGTCATAGTGCCACTCTATTTGGCCCATATTAGACCCATCATTGAGTATAGTGCTATCTTCAGCATGTACCTGACCAGACATATGCAATAGCTGGAGTGCCCACTAAGGTTCCTTATGAGGAAAATCCATGGTATAAACACGTTATCCTATTCAGATCACCTTAAATCTCTAGCTCTACACTCAGACTCTTACAGGTTACTGATAAGTTATCTATGCCTAGCATACAAGGCATCCTTGGATCCAGCTCACATTCACAAAATGAACAACACCAGAACCACTACATAAAAGGAGCTAAATATTGCTGTTAACATAAATAAGACATGTTGTTGAGACAAATATGTGTTTCAGAGGATCCCAATGTTCTGAAACAGGCTCCCCATCCATATGAAGCCGAGTCCATCCCAAACACTATTTAATTATAACCTTGACAATGGATGGGAAATTGGAAATTCAGTCCAGGTCTGGTCCCAATATTTCTGATAGTTAACACCCCCCCCCCACATAACTTCTAGGAAACTTCCTAACTAACATACCACCCTCCTAATAAATGCCAGTGAAACATAGAGACACAATTGGGTTGCATTGCATGACTAGGCTTATAAATGTCCTTGTGGTTATTAGCCTAATATATAGATATGAATCCATGAACCTATGAGCTGCTCTTGATGAAACCAAACTGTGTTGGATCCAGTGTTTGAAGGTTTTCTATCTCCTTATTAATCATTTCCATGCCAATTCCTTTCCAGGCTTTGCATATGAGACTATTTACACTTATAGATCTGTAGTTCTTGAGGTCAGTTGATGGCCCGTCTTGTGTGGTGGAATGACTGCTGCAGTTCTCCTCTCATATGGCACACAGCCTGCCTGGAGGCTGTGATCAAGCAGTGACTCCTGTGGTCTTGACAGGTCTTGTTTCAGGCTATTTAAGAGGTATCCTGGGATATTATCGGGGTCCATTGATGCAGTATTTTAGGCCTTATTGAGCACATATAGTACTTGCTCCCTAGTGATTGTTGGGGATATTATGTTTGATGGCATTTCATGAGGAGTGGTCAGGTAAGAGCAGAGGTAAAATTGGAGCTGAAATCTTGGCCAGCAGATCTGCTTTGTCTTCCAGCTCTGCGTAGGTGGTGCCACTTATAATCAGCTCTGCACACTACAGGTGTGCTGCCTTTGAGGTTTCAGACATAGCTAAAGAAAGCCTTGTGGTTGTCCTTTGACTGTGAAGCTATCTTTACGTCACGTTTGGCTTTAGTAGACTTAATTTACCCTTGTAGTTGTTTGTTTAGATTAATGGCAGGGGCTTTATCATGTTAGGCGTAGCACATGTTAATCTTAACAATTTTTTTTTTTCCTTTTGTTGTACAGCCTGTTTATGTTTGGATTCCACCAGAGTGGTTTTTTGAGTTAGTTCTGGGTTTACTTCTGATGGGCATAGCTGTCTTTATGCAATTATTGACATGATTGTATAAGGTTTCTGTGAGCAATTCTATGCAGGTAGCTGTGTTCTCAGGGTTTGGGGGAGAGGGCTTGAAATTTCGACAGGTTAATTTTGTCTTAGAATAGTTCTTAAATACTCTATGGTTAGCCACGGTCACAGAACAAATTTTTTTATTACAAAGGAAAAATCTATGTTGTCTGATCTTACTAGAGACAAGACTATGGCAGAGGGGTGCAACATTCTCACTTGTTTGTGAGTACCAGGTCAAATATGTATGCACCCCTAATGGAAATATGGACTGTCTGGTCCAATTTGTTTTTATTTACAACATCCAGGAATCTCTGGGCCAGAAGTTGAAATCACCCATGAAAATGGTATTAAGTGAAATGGTGAGAACTTCCAGTTAGTTCATGTACAAGCTATGGTTTTCTTGGGGCATTAAGGCTGACCTGCAGCTAGCAAGGATATGATATGGGACTTTGCCTGTGGAAATCTGGACATGGAGAATTTCAAGCATGCCATACAGTTTGATTAGTCTTAAGGTGAGTTTGTTGTTGATAAAGCTTGAGACACCCCCCACCTTTGGTCCTGTCTGTGGAGTATCTGGTCTAACTGTGTGGATGGCATTGTAGCCCTGCACTGCTTGGGTGCTCTCCATGGCTTTGAACTATGTCTCAGTAACTACACAGATGCCCACATTCACCAGGCTGTGAACAGCCTGGAGGGAGTGGATTTTCATATTTAGGCTCTTGGCATTGAGCAGTAAAACTTTTAGATTCCCTTGAATTGGTTTTGCTATGTTGAAAGGTCTGTCAGTCTGGCTTTGCCTAAAAATGCACTATGGGAGAAGGAAATGCTTTAGCCAATATTCAAAAGCTTACAGGGAACATGTGTAAACCATCCCTGTCAATACAACATAGTCTGTTGACCATATCCTCCCATGCTGACAAATATTGTAACGCCTTTGAATGACACCAGAAACTAAGCCAATTATTGAAGTCAATCATCTTTTGATCATATTATGGCAACAACCTTGGTGAAGGTAGAATGCTGCTCAATTCTAGACACATACCAGCCTGGGAGCCTGGGACACAAGGTCTGAGACTTCCTTAATGTCTCTTTTCATATGAACCAGGGAGGTGCATCTCACTACAAGTCTAATATGGTGTCTTCCATGACTAAAGGATGCATAGACATCTTCTACTCAATCCATATAAGACTTTGATTATTGACACTCCCCTGTTCCATACCATAACTTTGTGGTTATCTGTGATGGCAGGTGGTTGGAGTTTGCATCTGAGATTTGTGATATGAGCCTCATTTATTTATTAATTTTTATTTATTTATTTTATTTTACATTTGTTAACCAGGCTAGTCTGGCTAAGCTTTTGGCTCATTTTCAGCAGAGACCTGGGAAGAAAAGCTCCTCAGGACCAGAAAACAATTTATTAAATTTTAGTAACATAGTAGTAATAATCAGCTATAGGATCTTACAAGCAGAGACCTGGAGAGAGAAAAAGCTCTTCAGGCAATTCAATTTATACAGAGTATTAACAATTGGCAGACAAGTCTGTGAGTTGTTACAAACAAGGTTTTAAACAGAAGCAGAAGAAAATGTGACTAGTTACAATATTATTTAAGCTGCTTAGAGCAAAATGAGTTAATATTTAGGCAGATGCTTATTTAAAGTGGGTAGGATCTAGTTGTATAGGAGTTTGGAAACAAGAAAGGAAAGTAAGAATGGCTAGTAGGAGATGTAGGGGAGGTAGAGTATAGGAGACAGACTAGACAGGTAGGTTGTTCTGAGACTGTAAGAATTAAGAGTGGTTGGAGATAGAGGAAGGGAAGAGGTACAAGAGGCAGGGGAATAGTGTTAGAGATACATTAAGAGTGAGGTGGTGAAATTGGTGAAATGATGGTGGTTTCAGGGTGGTTGGCCACAGTGGCAAGACGACTTTGTTTTTAGGTATTTCCTTGTGGCTAATTTGAAACATTTGCTATGCTGGAGGGATTTTATTTCCAAGGGGAGTTGGTTCCAGGTTGTAGCTGGGTTATAGTTATAGAGAAGGCAACTCATTATGGAAGACCAGATGTGCCTTCAGGAACTGATGATGGTTGTTGCTAGATCACCTTTATTTCATTTTGAAAATATTACATGAATCATGCACCTTATTCATTGAAAGGATCTCTTCCTGTTGTGGTACATGCTTTGGGCTCATTGCATCTTAGCTGGTCTGGTGTTCTTATAGGTTTATAGGTGTATACTAGGCTAACAACCACCAGGGTCATTAAAAGCTTAGCCATGCAACCCAAATGTTACCCAAAAATTCAATTTATATTTTATTTACAGAGGGTGATTTACTGACTGCCTCTGTCCATCAGAGACATACAAGCCAGACCAGGGGTGAATTTCTAATTACCCGTCCATTGGTCCAAGTTACCCTTAAATAGGTATAGGGAAGGACATTGCTTCAAATGGATGGGGATCCTCTTCCAGAGAATTTGAATTCTCTGAGAAACATATCTGCCTCTCCAACATGTTGCAAGTAAAATTTAGTTTTTTTTAATCTGGCAGATCTGATGCTGTTTGTTTTGCAGATGTGCAAAAGATTCATCAAAACAGGGTCCAGAGATGGCTGGTATGCCAGTCAAAGATCACCTCTCAGATGTGGGCTTTCAGATTATCACGGTAGGACATTGTGTTAACTCCCTGTATTCCTTTTGTAAGGAACTCTTGTGGACATTCCAGTTGCTGCATGTCTCTAATCAGGTACATACTGAAGTGGGCATTATACTATATGATGGGCCCAATGAGGGCTGAGTAGAGTGGTATGATGAGCTCTCTGGACTTAGATGCCACATCCTTGTATATAAGTTGAGTGACAAAGAAGGATTTTCTTACTACCTTAGACACATGTTGGTCAATGACTAGGTTACTACCTACTTGAGTTCCCAGATCCCTGAATAGTGAAGCAATTTTTAAGGGTGTTTTTATTGATGATGTAGTTACCTAGGGTGGCAGACATCTGAAGAGGTGCTAAAAATTTATTTCTTGGTATTGAGTTTTGAGCCATGGCTTTGGCACAAAGGATTTGTCTGTAGTAGACCTTCGTGAAGGATGTTCTCATCTTGGTGGGGATTCAATGACTTTTGCCAGTTTACAATCCTCTGCAAACTTGGTTAGCCAGTGGCCTTTGACATTGGCTTTGACATCTGATAAATAGATGCCAAAGAAAAGTGGGCCTAGCACAGAGCCCTGGTCAATGGCCTTTTTGTGGAGGTGGTCTCACCACTTCTAACCTTCTGGGTCCTACCAGTGAGCCAGCTAGCTATATAGCATGTTATAAAGGTGTTTATACATAGTTCTATAGGATTGATGACAATGCTCTAGTGGCATATTGTATTAAATGCCTTAGCCAGATCGAGGTAGCAGCATGCACAGTTTTCCACTCATCCATTGCCTTAGTGACCTTTTCAAGTAAGTCCGCAAGACTCACTAAGCATGGCCTTCCTTTGACAAAGCCAAACTAGGATGAATCCAGTGTCTGGAGGTCTTATTTGTCCTTGGTGATAATTTCCAGTGGAGGCCCAGGGAGAAAAGTTCCATCGAGACATTTTACCCGTGCAGTATAACAAGTATTTAAAGTATATATAGATTCTAAAAATAATAATATTAAACAGTGGATTTACATATTCTAAGCGAACAAAGTAATTTACAGTTTTTAACATATTATACACTTAAACAGATGATAGTCTTTTTTCTTCTTTTTTTTTTAGTATTAGAGATATAGTTTGAATTTAAAGTTTTGGAAAGGAGATTGCAGAGGTTTACCTTTATAGGAAATTTAGGAGTCAGTATGTCCTCCCTGTGGTCGCGTGGGTTTCCTCCGGGTGCTCTGGTTTCCTCCCACATCCCAAAGACATGCTGTAGGTGGATTGGACACTGTAAATTGGACCTAGGTGTGAGTGTGTAAATGTGTGTGCCTTCCGTGGAAGGTTGGACACCGGGCTGGCAACTTGACACTGTAAAACTCCACTACCTATCTTGAGCGGACAAGTGATCCGCTGTGGCAAACCCTAACCGGGAAAAAGCCAAAAGAAGAAGAATCTTTATAGGAAATTTAGAAGCAAAGAAGGATCAAGATGTTAGTATATAATTAAAGTTAGAAACTAATAATAATAGTAAGTATGAAATAATTATAATTAAATTTGGGAAGTTTAAGTATCATACAGGTTTGGAGAGGGTTATTCTCTTTGTAGGATAGATGAAAGCTCAAAAGAGAGGGGCTGGATTATTACCTCTTTGGGTAAATATGTCTTTAAGTATGGATCTGAATATTTAAATAGTTATTAATAATTAATTATGCATGATGTGGTTTTGTGAGTTGTTGGATGGTTTTAGCTAAACTGTTACTATGTTGAGTAATTACTATGATGAAGTCCTAAAAATTTTGGATGAAAGCACTCCATCATTATTATTTTTTTTTGTAGTGGAATAAAGTTAGTGGAGGACATCTGATGGGGATGCCTTCATTTTTGTGGTTTTCAGCATTTGGTTATTAGAAATATCTGCATTTGCATAATCACTAACTTTGTTTGCATCAAACTAGCATAATATAGGTTCTTTTCCTTTCCTTTCATAATTGCATACCTCAGAAAAATAGTTGTTTGTGGAGATACACGCAGCTTACCATCAGCTGCTCCCAGAAGGGACTCCTCATTTACAGTACCTACCAAACTTAATTATCCTTTCCAAGACTACATCCAACCCATTTACATGGCTGCTGAGGAGACCAAGGCAGGTTGGAGCAGCATCACATATTTTATGTGCCTACATTTCCTATGTTGAGTGAACCCATTGGCATCTCAGAAAAGAATGTGCAATGTGCTTAGTGGTATATCGTATCACCTCAGAGGTGAATCATACACAGCCCTGCCTCCTGAAGATAATGGCACACATGCATCCACTAGGGATCAACCTTGAGGTGCTTCCAAGTGTGTACATGACCTACAGAGACTGGAAGCATTCATCCTCCTTCCTGCCCCATCAAGCATCTGACCCACTAAACAAACTTAGGCCAGCTGCACTACAGATGAGGTTTTAGCCCTCTATGGCATTACTGCAGCTTTAGAAAAGTAGATTGCTTGACCACATCTCTTGCATTCTCTGTTAAGAAAGAGACATGAGTTTTAGCTATGCTGGCTACCACAACTTGATCAAAATGCCTATGTTATCAGTGTGTTGCATAATGGAAAATGTTTTGATGTCATACTCAACTATGATTTCACTTCATAGTAAAGTTTTCTTACCACTAGATGTCAGTTTCCTTTTAATTTTAACATCTTTCACAAGCTCTTTCATTTATGTTCTGGTTAATTCTGCTGTTCGGTTTGGCTAACCTATGGGTAATCTACTAGTCTGTGAGTTGTAAATGTATAAATATTCAACTCCCTGATTTAAAGTCAACAGTTTTGCACTTCCTGATTGTTGTCCTCTACAGAAAATCATTAGAAGTAAAATTTCTATTTCCGCATCAGCAGGGATAAAACTATGTGGATTATTTTCCCATTTTCCATATTTGTATGATCAAGGAGTTGATATGCATACATCTGTGGTGCATGTAACTGCCTGTATAGGTCAAGATATGAGTTAAAAAAAGATAGATATTGTTTTATTTTTAGTAATACAGTAGCCAATATACTGGATACCTACTCTAAAATAATATGTCCAATAAGCCATTGAGGCATGAGGTGGGCAAAGAGATGGGAGGTGTGTGGCTGAGAGGGCCCTCCAAAATGTCCAGATTGGGCCCAGGAGTTGCAAAGGCTGGACATGGCTATATTATTGAATTTGTGTACCTTACGCTTGGTTTCCATGGTGGTACGGTGGTAGCGTTGTTACCTCACAGCAAGAGGTTCTCCCGTTCGATTCTCTGCTTGGCTTGGGAGTGCCTTCTGTGCGGAGTCTGCATGTCCTCCCCGTGGTTGGGTAGCATTCAAAAGACATGTGTGCATAAATGGGCATTCCTTCGTTGATGGTTGGGCATCGAGCTGGCACCTCAGCGTTTCATAAAAATCTACTGCCAATCATTAGCGGACTGGAGCTCTGCTGTGGCGACCCCTTACCAGGAAAAAGTTGAAAGACAAACAACAACAACGCTTGTTTTACTATTTGTATTAAGAAATTTTTTATTAATTTAACATATTTACAGTATATACAAACAGAGAAAGAAATTCAACATCACATACTGTTACACAGTGTTAGAAATACATTGAATCATCAAGGTAATCTTACGCAATTAACACATTAAGAGTCTTGCTATTTCTATAGCAACAGTTCAAGGCTATCCCAACCATTAGAAGTCTTAATATGATTTATAGGTCTTATTCTTATCATTTTTTTTAGTTTTACATAGTATTGCTGTTAAATTTAAAAATTATTTGAATGTAAGAACTGAGGTTAGTTTCTGTTTTACTATTTCTGACAAAGTTTAATCATTTTTTGTTAAGTGCTGCTTACTGTCTAGGGGATGATTATAATAATGAAAACCCTCCTTACAGTCTAATTGTTTTTCAGTGTTTTTGGATTATAGGTCAGTACAGAGCCAGACTCAGCAGTAGGTGAACTAGGCTGTAGCCTAGGGCCCAGTGCTGGCTGGGGGTTCTAGCTGCAGGATCACATAATAAAAAAAAGAAAATTTTCCTATGTTTTCTGGCATTGCACCATTAAAAAAAAACATTTTCCAACTTTCCTCAATGTCCATCTACTGTTATTTTAAAAACAAGAAAAGGTTTCCTGATTTCTCCACCTACACTTCTATGCCATGCTGATGCCAGCCAATGAGACAGGTAGAAGGCCACATCCACAGATGGCACAGGATTTCAAAGCACAATGATAAGTTAGCATAGATGGATTTCATAGCATTAGTTGTGAGACAGAGACAAAGAGAGAGAAATTTACTTACAGACAAACTTTCACATCCCAATGGGTAGTTAGCACAGATGGATTTCATAGCACAACTAACAGGCTATGACAGAAATTTATTTACAGCAGAAGGCTACAAGCCCAGGGAGCAAGATACAGTAAGTACACTATTGGCTGGGTGCATTTTTAATGAATGTGAGTTTTAATGCATTTTCAATGAATGACAGTTTCAATGCATTTTCAATTAATGACAGTTTCAATGAATTTTCAACGAATGTGAGCTTTAATACATTTTCAATGAATATGAGCTTCAAGGAAGACGTTTAATGTTGCTCATGTAAAGCCTGTTTTCAGTGTGTATAATTGTTTTTTTTAACAAATGTCTACCTGTGTTCATCCTATATAATTTTTGTAACCAGAGTCTGCAATGCAACAGGTAGTAAACTCACCTTTAGAGTAGAAGGCTGTGGGTTATACTCCTACATCATAAATGTGGATTCCTGACAATGCATTGCAGTACAAGGGGATGTTGCACTCCTGAGTATGTCATCCTTTGGATGAGATATTAAACTAAGTTCCCATCTGTCTGGATTGTTGGTAGATGTTGTGAGATCTTTTATATCTACCTGAGATTTTGAAAGAGTAGGGGTCCTTTATTTATATACAAAAATAACTCTTATTTATAAAATATTTATACATTTATAAATATTTACATATGTATACATATATAAATATACAAATCTATTTACCCATATTCATAATTTTCTTTGCAATGGAGCTAAATGTTCATCCCTATTAGACACCCACAGCTTTTCCATAACCACAACCTGATTTTACTTAATAGTGTTGATATCCATTTACAATTAACTATAATTTCATTTATTCTTTCATTCCATGTAACCCATATGAAGTAAAATATTTTTTATCTATTCTAACATATTTGTTACTTCTATTCTTAAAATATCTGTATTTAAACATAGCCATGTTTATTTTATCCACTTCTTTTAAATCTTCATAAAATCTTTTTTTACATAGTTTTCCCCATAACTTTTTTTATGCTTTTCCATTTCAAAAACACATACTCCATTGTTTTTTTCTTATTGACATTGTAAACATATATCACTTTTCTTTTTATATGGCATATTTCTTTTTACTGGCATTTTATCTATTAACAGTCTCCACAATAATCTTGACATTCTACTTTTTGATTAAACCATTAGCTTCTTATTTTCATAGCTTTAATTTGTTCATCTGTTAGATTTTCCCATGGTTTTATATAGTAAATGTTATCATTACATTCTTATGCCACACTTTATTATTTTCTTTTTCTATATATTCAATTTTTATTTTCCATGCAAATATTTTTTTCTTGGTAACATTTTATTTCTTCATTTATACACTTGTTATCTTTTCCTCTTTTTTTACCATACCTCTAAATTTATCATTCTTATATTTCTACAGTTTTACTACTAATCTTTCATCTTTTTTTTTCATTTAACCACTTTAACACTCTGTACAATTTTTTTAAAAAGCAGCATATAACATTGGGTGAATTAAGCCAAAGGCTCCTTCTTTATTTACATACAAATTCCTCTTTTTGCTGGGTTTAATTTAGAACCCCATATAAATGAAAAACAAAAGATATCTGCAATAATTCCTTTTCAAATACTGTTGGCAACATATACTTGCTAAGTATGCTATTTCCCAATGGTACTGATTCCTGAATGATAATTTATATGTTCTTCAGAAAAGGCATGTTTGCTTTATTTCTTCTATTGCTTTTTCACATTGAATTTTACTTACATCTTTATTCGCCAATTTTATACCAAACACAGAAATTTTATTCATTGTAAAACATATACCCCCGATCTTTACTACATCATGTAACCCTTTCATATCTAGGCACTCATTTGTGCAACTTAATACTTTTTTTCCATGTTTAGTTTTTTTTTTTTTTTTGCAATTATTATAATGTCATTTGCATATGTTAACAGAACTGGAATTTTTAACCCTTCAGGTCTTATATACCCCACTTCCTTTATTTTCTAATTTATTTCACATTTTACTATCACATTCATAACTAATGAAAAGAGTATACAACCACTGGACATCTTTGTCTTACACCACTCTTCATATGTACCTCTTGGCTTAACCAGCTATTTACAAGTATTTTTACTTTATTATGACTATATGCTGACATACATACTTTTCTTACTTTCTCACTTATTTTATATTCTTTCATAATTACCATTAAGATTTCATGCCCAGTTGTGTCAAATATCTTACTAAGGTCTCCTTCATGAATTTCACTTCTTTTTTTTTCTGTTCAAAATAGCATCCACAATTTCTCTAACTATAATTAATAATCTTGACAACCTTTCCCCTTTATACTATAAATCCTTTCTTCCATAATAGTTTCCATTTTAGTTTCAAATCACTTGTGTATTGTTTTCATAAAGATCTTATAATCATCATTCAATACTTTTGGTCTCCACTTTTTTAATTTTCTTCTATCTTCTTTCTTCCACTTGAATTTAATATTCCACTGTATAATTTTTATGTTTAAAACCTTCATTTAACTATCCATTCAAAATCTTTATTTTTTTTTTTTGCCAATCCCTTAAATGTTTGTACATTTCATACCTTATTCCACCTGGGTATGTGCTGAATCTATATTTACTTGTACTAATACCTTATATAGGTTATTTAAAGAAATTTTCTTCTCCAACTCTTTATTCTTCTTTTCTGTTAACCCTTTTGCTTTCTATGTTTTCACTACCTTTTTTTAACAGTTCTTGTAAATATTGTGCTACACTATTCATAACCTTTTTATGAGTTTTTTTTATTTCTCCTTTTATATTTTTTATTTCTCTCATTACACTACCATCTTCCTTTACTAATCTTCTTAAGTAATCAATTTGTCTTCTCTTTTTCCCTGCAAAAATATACTTGCTCATATAACAATTTGTTTTATTTTTTCTTAATTTCTTTCATATAATTTTTTCTTTGTCAATATACTTATTCTTTTGTATCTTTCTTTCTCTACATTTCTTACATCATATTGCTACTGTAAGTAACATTTTTGTATATTTTTCCTTAAATATCATCCACCATTCAGACCATTTTTTAAATGTTCTCATAGTAATATGATCTTTCCATGACTACCACATCCTGTAACTTTTGAAATTTACTTACATCATTTCATTTCTTTTTATGCTTGCATCTTAAATAAAAATTAAATTCTACTGTTATTATAATATTCATATGTATCACTACAGTCTAATTAGTATAAACATATAACATGATAATTCTAAGCCAATTACCTTTCAAAAGCTGAGAATCAAACACTGTACTTTATGTCTGTGAGTCAAACACCTTAACCATTATACCAACCCCCAATATTTTGCTGTAGATATTCTTTTCATCCATTTTCCTTTTCATAGTTTCATAGTTTCATAGTATAGTACTAGGCTATCTGCCCTGGGGCATTTGTAAGCCTAGCCATAGTGATGTGGCTTTTGCCACCCCATGAAATGGTACAAAAATGTACAGAATAAATCTAGAATACTGTGCCTCTGTCTAGTAGTGACACAGTGAATGTCCCCTTATATAATAGAATTAGTTTACTGTGCCCCTGTCTAGCAGTGACACAGATGTGACCCCTGGGGTAAACTTTCGATCTCCCATCCACTCATCAAGATTTCTCTTGAAGAGAGTCAGTGAGGGGCTCTGCCTAATGCATTTATCCTTTAAATTTTCATTTTTAGTCTTTTACATCGTTACTAATAGAAATAATGTTTCCCTTTTACTGCTTCATTGTTTGTCTTCTTCATCACTTATTTCAGAACCTTCTTCTATGTACTTTTTATTATATTTTCCCTCATTTAATTTTTTTTCTATTTCCACTACTTCTACAATTTCTTTTTTGTTCATTTTCATCCCTTTCTTTTTCTTTACTATTATTTTAATTTTTGCAATCCATCCATAAATGCCCAATTTTATTACATTCATAACATTTCATTTCATATTTTTTTGCATCACATCCGATTTTACTACAAATATGATGTTTTCTTTTCTCACAGTTACTTAGCAAATGTCATTCTTTTAAACAAAAGAAACATGCTTTGGGTTGTCCCCATTATTTTGCAACAAACCTCCACATTTAACATGCTTGATATATGTATCATTTTTCTCTTTCTGTTTTTAACACAGTATTACAATCCCATCCACTAGTCCATAAACCTCTTTTGTCAGAAACTTTTACAATGTCCAGTACTTCTTTACATAAAGCTTTCAAATGTCCTTTCATAGTCTATCTTTCTACCTCTGTTCAAAATTGTACATTAATCTTATTTTTTGTTTCTCTGTTAAATGCTTTTATCACATAAAGATTCCATGGTAGCAGTCTTTCTTTTTTTTCATACTCTCCAAGAACATTTTTCCATTGAAAAATACAGTCTGAAATATAATGTCACAAAATGTCTCTGTTAATAAGAATAAATGTTCTTACCTCGTGTTTTTTTTTTCTACCCAAATGAGCTATTAAATTGTCCCACACATCATACTTGTCCATTTCTTTGTCTTCTTTACTTTGAATCTTTTCCATGTACTTCAGTTTTTTCATTTTCTTCTGCCTTCTTTTCTACTACTTCATTTTTGCCTTCTCTCCATTTGTTTTCTTTTCCATCTCACCACTATTCTTCAGGATTGTCTCTACATCCTCCTTTTGTATTTTCTCTATAATGCCACCCCCCCCCCCCCAGAAAACATCTCCTTCATTTTCTGCATCTCCATTTCCTTAAGTAAATCATCCCACAACCATCCCAACTGGAGGGATCATTTGCTGACTCATCTCCATCAAACAGGTTTCTTTGAAACATTTCCTCTAAATCCTGCACACATCCTCCAGTCTTGATCTTTGCTTTCTCCTTCATTTCTTTCACTACTCAATCATCTACTTATATATCCATTTCCTGCCATCTCTGTACCTGGAACAGAAGTAGAAAGTGCTTCTCTAAAATGGCTCCAACTCACAGCAATGGTGAATACGGTAAGTTCTCAAATGCGGCGGGCAAATTTCAACCTGTAGTATAAATACAAGGAAGTGACTCCCGTGGAAAGACATTACTAGCCTAGTGGGACTATCCTGTTCAACAAAGGATGAATACATAAAAAGTTTTAAATTTAAATACACATCTCTGTCTTCATTTCAAAATGAAAGAAGGTAACAGTTTTGAACAGAGTTTATGGTAATTGGGGGGAGAAAGACAAATAATAGGACACTGGGATGGCTGTGGAGGTCCCTGACCATTACCCTGCCTAGGGCCCTGACGACGATCTGGCTCTGGGTAAGTACAATCCTAGCTGCCTTTCTCAGCAATTTTAAGCCTAGACACTTACCCGTTCAAACATGAGTATCAAGCCCTGTGTTTTGATTCTGTGACATAAATGCCTTAACTATTACGCCAATCCACAACTATCAGCCCCCAACTCAATTAGAGTAGATATGTATATTTCTGACCTTACATCTGCTTCTCTTTTCTTCCAAATAAATTATATATACATACAAACATATACATAAATATGTGTGTGTATATATATATATATATATATATATATATATATATATATATATATATATATATATATATATATATATATACCTATATACCTTCTGGTTGCTTTATTATTTTTTCTTTATTCTCTTTTAATTCAGGTACTTACAATTACAAAATTAGTCCTACTTTTCTGATACATTTATTTTTTGTGGCAATATTTTATTCAAGGTCATAACAGAATGAAATTTAAGCAATCACTGATGGATTCTGAATGGTGGGAGACTGCAATCTGCAAAACTGACCAGAATTCAGTAATGCAGTGACTTCCGCAATCCTGCTGTGACACCATATATAATTTTGACCTGTGTAACTTTAGTGACTATTTGTAGATAGCATGCAGCAGAAGGACACAAACATATAGGAGCTTTGAGGTAAGTCGTCAGCCTTGTTAGTATAATGGGAGCCACTACCTAAACAGGATGGTGTCAAGTAACACCTTGCTTGTGACAGCATTATGGGATTACTGGAGATGCACATGACACTATTGTATTACTTAGGCTGGTCTGTTTCATGTTTTTCTTTCTAACTGTACAAACAGCTGGAAGAATATGAAGTTCCCATAAAACAATTACCAGAAGTTAGTATGGACTGACATGCATTTATGTTTATGAATCCTACTCAGTGTTTTTTCTGTGTGCTGTATATAGTGCTATGTGCTCACAAGCCCTGTTTGGAGGTAATTAATGAAATGATGATTGGAGTTTTAATACAGCTGGCTGGAGATGTAATATTTTGCTTTGCACTTTTTAGAGAAGGAAACATAGCACATGGGCTTTAGAAATTAAAAAAATTGAACATATTAACATAATATATTTATGTGAGAAGATAAATGGCAGTCCCTTTTGTAAAAGGTAATTCATCTCCCACAGTTGCAAGCAACCTCATAACTACATAGGTGTCAAAGCCACACGTAATTTATGTGAGGCCATCACATCTGTAACAGGTAAGTAAAATATGGTCAGATTTACTGTATGATACTTATGTAGTGTAGTCAGTTATAAAATATATATGTTAAAAACATAGCCCATATACAAAACGTTTGATTTGCTGCTTTGTTAATAGAGATTATATATTTCTGAATATTAACAAGCGGGTAGATGAGCCAGTTTTATGATCTGACAATTTCCTTGTCCATTTTGGTTTACAGTTACTTAGTCATAGTCCCCTAATTGTGAACTAAGGTTAGCTTGTAACATTAATCAGGTTATTTTGCCATTTGATAGAGTGTTGTTGATGTGACAGGTAACTGCTGAACCCTTGTAGAAATGGGGGAAAGAAACTGAGAAAAGATACCTTTACTCTCAAGGTGAATGTCTTGGTATCCACATCTTGAACACATAATAAGCTGGCTATGATTGGTAATAATTTATAGGTTCATAGGTTATTACTAGGCGAAGGACCACATGGGCCTTTATAAGCCTGTGTGCCCCAACACTGTTTTGCCCTCAAGATCTTTGAATATCTATTGGGGGGAGTATGTTAGTAAAGAGGTAGCTAGGGGACTTGTGGGGGGTGTTAATTAGAGAAACATACTTACTGACGATGTCTGTCCATCAGAGACATGTAAAGGTGAGATCTGAAAGCATGTCCCCTGGTTTACTAGACCAGTGCTTTAACTCCTGTTCTGCAAGGACATATAAAATGATTATGCATTATATGTTCATAGGTAAATACATTGTAGAGAAACATATTAATTTCTGAAAAATAAACTGAAAATGCAAACTGCAAACTAACTATTCTGATTAAGGTATGACATACAAAAAATATATTGCTTCTGTTTTTGTCACACGACACAGACATATTAGATTATATGTCCTCCACAGTAATATCTACTCACACTATATATCTAGTAAGCTGCTAAGACATCTATTATATTTTGTTTTGTTGAGTACTTTTGCATCACAGATGCCCAGTCAACTTAATGATATGATTGCAAATAGTCTGTCCTATTCATAATCCATCCTTTTATTGATCAGAAAAGGCCAATCAAGAAGTGAAAAAAAAACACAACCTTTTTCCCATTTTCACACATGGGTTGGGGTGTCACTATAACAGTGCCAATCATCTAGAGCCAAAGATCACACCATTTGGGCACTAGCCCTGTTACTACTGTTCTTCTGTACCGCACACTCACATGCACACTAACACCTATAGCCAGTTTAGAGTGCTCAGTCCACCCACTGCATGTCTTTGGAATGTGGTAAGAAACAAGAACACCCAGAGAAAACCTATACAAACATAGGGAGGACATGCAGGAAATGCACAGAAGATACCACAGACAAGAACTGAACTGAAAAACCTCTTGCTATGAGGTTGCAATGCAGTCCACTGTGCTACTGTGACACCCTAATCAGTGCACCTATCCCCACAACTAAAAATAGAACTAGAGGGTGTGAAAGTCTTTCACTCATTCACTATCAGATTTATCTATATCAAACTAGAATCATGCCAGATAACTAACTGGAAAGGGACAATCATTTTATGGAGTACAAAAGATATTCTACAACATGAATGAACAGCTATAATGAGCAGGTCTCTCAAGCCACACAAATTAAGGAAGCATAATCCTAGATTTCCTTCTATCTGCAAACATTCTCTTTCACTCAAAGGTGCCTAGTAGTAAAAAGACACTCAAAAAGTAAAACTGAATGCGAATGCTAATATAAAATATATAAAAGATTTGTAGATAGAATTATAACAAAGCTACTCTCACTGAAGGATGCCTTTGACCTCGATACTCTAGCACCGATCAACTATCTACTCTCTCAATTAATTTCTATGTTCCTCCTATATGGTTTTAGCTGACGTTCAGTTGACTGTAAATATGTAAATACTGTACATATGTAATAAAAAATATATATATACTTTTTGTAGACTCTGCACATCAGAGCTTATTGACTACTTTGGACATTGTGTATTATGTAACCTGATTGTACTGCCTACTACTGCATCTAGCATTTCTTAACTGTTTTGACTTTGTATTATCATCTATCACTGTATGTAACCTTGATTGTACTGCCTCTGGAGCTTTTCTCCCCGGGCCTCCACTGAAAATGGGTACTTCTTGGCCCAGTGGACTTCCCCGGTAATCAAACTGAAAATAAAATAATAAATAAATAAATAAAGTAACACATGATAGCAATTCAGAACAAGTTTCTATCCGCAGAGTTTGTTTTGGTTGTTTAATTTAATACAGAGAAAAGGAGGCAATCAATCTCATATATTTGCATTCCTGGTGAAGGTTCGGAGACTGTAAGTGCACACCTTGGATCTCCAAAAATTAACTACAGTTAGGAGGAAATGCATATCAAGTCCAAAACTGCTATAACCCTGAAAACTCCCTTTTCACCAAGGTGCAGCAATCTTGGAGTTAGCATATACAGATATTGGAGTGTGAGTGCATCCTCTACATTTGTGGGTGCAAGGTGGTTTGCCTCCCAGCAAAAAAATGCCTTTAATGGTAACAGCAAGGTTTACACTTCACTGTCACTTTATTTTTTTTTCTTCTATCCCCGTTATCCACACAGATACACATAAACAGTATTTAAGTACATCTTTATATAAATGAGGATAGGTAGTCTGTTCCAGAGTATGGGAAGTCTCTGGGACAGGAATCTATCCCTCCAGCATGTTCTGTTTATTGTGGTGACAAAGTTTAGGTCCCTAGAATGTGTAGCTCGGAGGGATTGGGATTTTTTTAAGTGGAGCATGTCCAACAGCTCTGGGTTTGACATAGCTTTGTATGTTAGGCAGAGATCGCCTCTGAGTAGGCGATATGCGACGGAGTAAAGCTGGAGTTTTTTGAGACAGTACTGTGTAAGGCATCTGTTTGAGGCCAGTAATCCTCTTTGTGAGGTATTTTTGCGGCCTTTCCAGTTGTTGTAGATATCTTATGAGGTACATACCAAAAGGGACGTTGTACTCTATAAGGGGTCTATTGAGTGATGAGTAGAGGGGAACCATGACCTCTTTTTTTCTGGATGAGAAATCTTTTGTTATGAGGTTTGCCACGTAGAAGGATTTCCTGACAACTTTGGCGATGTGATTTTCAAAGGAGAGACTACTGTCCACCTGTGTCCCAAGGTCTCTTATCACACTTTCCATGTTAAGTAGACTTCCGACTATGTGGTAGTTCATGGGTACAGAATTTTTACCAAAGGGGATGACAATGCACTTTTTAGCATTGAGCTTGAGACCATGTCTTTGACACCAGGCATCTGTCTCAGTGAGGCCCTTTTTTAGGATGTCCACATCATTAAGAGTTTCAATTATGGCTCCTAGTTTGCAGTCATCTGCAAACTTCGTTAGCCAAAGACCTTCTGTGTTAGCCTGTACTTCAGACAAGTAGATAACAAACAGGAGAGGACCCAGGACTGAACCCTGTGGTACTCCACTTGTCACTGGTCTGAAGTCTGATTTGGAGTCTGCTACTTTCACAGTGTGGGTTCTTTCAGTAAGCCAGTTGGCAACCCATCTTGTGACATAGGGATTTATACCTAGTTTAGTGAGTTTATCTATAATTCCAGAGTGGGGGATGGTGTCGAATGCCTTGGCGAAATCTAGATAGGCTGTGTGAACCACCTTACCCTCATCTATGACTTTGGTGACTACTTCAAAGAAGTCTGTCAGGTTAAGGAGACATGATCTGCCTTTTACAAACCCAAACTGTGTGGGGTCCAGGGTTTGGAGATCTCCAATGTCTTTGTTTATGAGTTCCATAATGATACGTTCCATGGCCTTGCAGATGAGGCTCATCAGGCTAAAGGGGCAGTAGTTCCCGGGGTCTGTTGTGCCCCCCCCTTTGGGGAGTGGGATAACTGTCACGGTGCGGCATTCAATGGGCACAAAGCCTGAGGTGAGGCTATGACTGAACATGGTACTGTGGTGGGGTGCCAGTTCATTCTGTAGTCCATGTAGAAGGCAGCCAGGGATGTTGTCAGGTCCCATGGATGCAGTGTTCTTGGCTTTGGAGAGTGAAGTTTTTACCTGTGCAGCCGTGATTACAGGAACTTTGCATTCTTCCGGTATAAAGATGCGCCCTTTAGGGGGTGAGAGGGGGGTAAAGTTAGCACTGAAGCTATCTGCCAGGATGTTGGCAATATCAGTTGGTTTTGTATATTTAGTGTCATTGTGCTTTAACTCAGAGCCGATCTGAGTGTTGCCATTGAGATTTTTGACATAGCTATAGAATGCTTTGTGGTTGTCTTTAGAATCAGTAGCAATTTTGTTTTCATAACTAGCTTTGGAGGATTTTATGAGGGATCTCAGCTTCTTACTGAGGCTGACCAGGGAGTTCCTCCAATCGTGGGATTTTACTCTTTTTTGCAACAGTTTCTTTCTTCTGTTGTAGAGTTTGTTTATGGCAGAAGACCACCAGATTGGCTTCCTTTTTTTGGAGGATAGCATCTTGGTTCTGTTAGGGAATAGCACGATCCATGCACTCATGTAAGTGCTTATAAAGTGCATTTGTGTAGGATTCAGCAGTCGTACCTCTATTGTCCATCTGCATGGGTGTCATGAAGTTTGCCACTTCTGTCTTAAGAAGCGTGAAGTTGGCTTTGGAGAAATTTTTTATGGTTGTTTTCCTAATGGGGGGATGGGAGTGGGTAGTGGATGTCTAGGGTGATTAGCTTGTGGTCGGATATGACCAACGAGGAGCTGACCTCGGTGTGGAACACCGGTCACCCATGTTGGTGATCACCAGGTCTAGGATATTGCTGCCTCTGGTGGGGGTGTGGATAAGTTGATCCAAAGCATTGGAATTGATGATTTCCAGAAAACGTTGAGCAAAAGTGTTGGTACACGAGTAGTTTTCCCAGTTAATGGTAGGGTAGTTAAAATCACCCATTATTAGAGTGTTGGGTTGTACTACTAGACCTGCTTTGACCTCCCTCAGGCTTAACCCAACCTAGGTCTAGTGTCACTGAGGAGATTGTGGACACTGTTGAGTGTCATACATCTGGTGGGGAGTGTGCCCTAACCCTGCACCAATCCCATGGCATTCTTGCAAGCTTTGCAGTTGATGCCTATGAGAGGTGCAGGGACACTTCTGCATATGTACAACCTCCTGCCCAGTCAGTATACTTCTTGCAGTGAAGAGGTCATGCAGCTATTCCTGCTATTACTGTGAGCCTAGGAAGCATCCCTCTCCCCAGGATAGGTGAGCCAGTATCAGCCACTAACTCACATCCTCCCCATCCAGTTCCTCCATTCAAACCACTAGTGGAACATGGATCATCTCAGGTACAATAAAGATTTATCCCTCACTTGCTCATAACTAATCTGTACATCATAGGTTCATAGGTGTATACTAGGCTAATGGCCCTGGAGCCTTTACAGGCCTAGTCCATACAAGTGCCGTAGCTTTGTGTTGCCCAACGTTAGCTCCCCAGTGCCTCTATCAAGTAGAGCCACTGGAGTGATTCCCGGGGTGAACTTTCTATTTCCCATCCACTCATCAAGATTTCTCTTGAAGAGGGCCAGTAAGGTGCTCTGCTTGACATGTATGGGAAGTCTATTCCAGAGCATGGGCAGTCTCTGGGTTATGAACCTGTCCCTCCAGTACATTTTGTTGATTATGGTAATGAGATTGAGGTCTCTGGAGCATGTGGTGTGGAAGGATTGGGATTTCTTTAGATGTAGCATTTCTAACATAACTGGGTCAGACATGGCTTTTTAAGTCAAGCAGAGATTCCTCTTAGTAGATGATATGAGACAGAGAATAGCTGGAGTTTTTTGAGTCTGTCCATGTAGGACATGTGTTTAAGGCCTAGGATCCTCTTCGTGAGGTACTTTTGTGGCCTCTCCAGCTGCTGTAGGTGTCTAGTGAGGTACAGGCCAAATGGGGCATTATATTCTATGATTGGTCTAATGAGGGAAGAGTAGAGAGAAATGATGACCTATTTCTTCCTGGATGCAAAACCCTTGGTAATGAGATGTGCCACATAGAAGGACTTTCTGACCACAGTGGCAAGGTGGTGGTCGAAGGAGAGGTTGTTGTCAACCTGTGTCCCCAGATCTCTTATAACGCCTTCAGTGTTCAGTTGGCTCCCATCGATGTGATAATTAGTGGGAACTGAGTTTTTCCCAAAGGGGATGATGATGCATTTTTTGGCATTAAGCTTAAGGCCATGGTTTCAACACCAGTCATTGGTCTTAGTGTGGCTTTTCTGTAGGATGTCTGCATCACTTGGGGAGTTAATAATGGCTCCCAGCTTGCAGTCATCTGCGAACTTGGTCAGCCAGAGTCCCTCCGTGTTGGCGTGGACTTGTAAGAAGTAGATGTCAAACAGGACAGGACCCAGGACTGATCACTGTGGGACTCTACTCATGACTGGTCAGCAGTCTGACTTGGAGTACGCTACTTTCACACTGTGGGTTCTATCTGTGAGCCAGTTTGCAACCCACCTAATGATATAGATGTTGATGCCTAGTTTTATGGGTTTATCAATAATTCCTGAGTGAGGAATGGTATCAAAGGCCTTGGCCAGATTGAGGTAGGCTGTATGACCTTCCTTGCCCTCTTTCACAGCTCTATTGACTGACTCAAAGAAGTTAACCAGGTTTTGCAGGCATGATCTACCTTTCACAAAACTGAATTGTGTGGGATATAGAGTTTGGAGATTCCCTATATCCTTGTTAATTAGGTCTATAATGATGCACTCCATAGCCTTACATATCAGACTTGTCAGGCTAATGGAGCGATAATTTCCAGGGTCTGTAGTCGCTCCTCCTTTATGGAGAGGGATGACTGTAGCAGTGTGCCATTTGGTAGGCATAAAGCCTGATCTGAGGCTGTGAGTGAACAGGGCACACAGATGTGGTGCCAGTTCACTTTGTAATTCATGTAGAACACAGCCAGGGATGTTGCCGGGTTCCATGGAAGCTATATTCTTGGCCTTGGACTATGCAGCTTTAACCTGTGCTGCAGTAATGCAGGGTGCCTGGCATTCTTCCGGTATTGATATTGGTCCTTGGGGTGGAGGCGTTAAGTTGGCACTGAATCTGTTGGCCATTATGTTGGCAATATCTGTTGGCTCAATATAGGAGGTACCACTGTGCAGTAACTCAGTGCAAATCTGGGTAGGGCTCTGGATATTCTTGATATAACTATAGAAGGCTTTGTGGTTGTTTTTAATGTCTGCTGCAATTCTGCCTTCATAGCTGCCTTTGGTGGTTTTGATGAGAGATCTCAACTATTTGTTGAGGCTAATAAGGGATTTTTTCCAGTCTTGGGACTTAATCTTTTTCTGCAACAGTTTCTTCCTTCTGTTGTAGAGTTTATTAATGGCAGAGGACCACCATATTGGCTTTCTTTTTTTAAAGGAGAGCGTCTTGGTTCTGTTGGGTATGTCTAGTTCCAAGGATTTATGTGCGTGTTCGTACAGTACATTGGTGTATGATTCAGCAGTCATGCATCTATTTTCCACTGGCATGGGTGTCGTGAAGTTAGCCACCCCTGGTTTTAGGAGTCCAAAGTCAGCTTTGGAGAAGTTTTTCATGGTGGATACTTTTGCGGAGGGTGTGGTTGAGATGTGGATTTCCATGGTGATTAGTTTGTGGTCAGATCTAACCAGGGAGGAATTGCCTAATGGTGTAGAGCAATGGTTGTCCATATTAGTAATAATCAGGTCAAGGATGTTGTTTCCTCTAGGGGTAATAAGAATGAGCTGGTCCAGGGCACTGAAACCGATGAATTCCAGGAAGCATTGGGCCAGTGCATTGGTGAATGATCAGTTTTCCCAGTTGATGGAGGGGTAGTTGAAATCACCTTGTATGAGAGTGTTGGATCTTAATAGTTTCCAGGGTGCTTAGGAATGTGGAGTGAGAGTCTTGGGACATGGTTGGGGACCTATAGCAGGCTATGACCTGAATCACCATCTTACCCAATGTTAGTTGTACCTGAAGTATCTCAGATGAGTTATGCTGGGCTACTAGTCTGGAGGTGCCCATATCCATTATGAATATGGAGACACCACTGCCTTTGGAGCTTCGGTCCATGTTCTGGGGCCGAAAGGTGTGGAATGGGTTATAGCCTGGTAGCACAATGGTGCTTTCTGCTGCTTTAAACCAGGTCTCCATTACAGCACAAATGTTGATGTTATCCAATTTGAGGAGCGCTTCGAGTGAGTGCATCTTGAGATTTAGACTTCTAGCTTTGAGCAGCATGACCCTCAGATTGCATTTATTTATAACTGTTATGGTGGTAATTTGGTCTTTGGACAACTGCCTAAAAAGGCACTATAGGGTGGAAAGAGCCTTAGCCAGTACCTGGAAATCCAGGGGTGACAGATGCAGGCCATCTCTGGCAAAGCATCATGGTCTGTCAATCATGTCATCCCAAACAGACAGATACTAGATCCCCTTAGAATGACACCAGAAACTTAGCCAATTGTTGAAGTCAATCATTTTGTTTTGTACTGCAATATCATTCTGGGTGACGGTAAGATGCTGATCAGGACTAGTGGCATACCTGCCTGGGCCACATAATGCAAGAGCTCCACCATGTCTCTTCCTGTAGTCCAGGGAGGTGCATCTCAGGTCATTCACACCGACATTGTCAATGACACAGTCATACTTGTACTTGTTGTGGAGTGACCTGAGTATATGTGTTATGTGTCAGATTCTGGCACCTGATAGACAGCTGACTGTTACCTTCCCCTTATTCAACATAGTGAGTTCGACATCAGTGTGCCTCACTATTGAGACACCTATGATTATTGTATTAGGTAAGCTGTTTTTCCTTAGGGGCTTAGGTTGAGGGGCACTTTATGTAGGTGAGCTATCTGTCTTGTGGTTTGTTGTGGTGGTCAAGTGCATTTCTGCCTTGGTGGTCTCTGCTGTTTCGGTAGATTTCTATTGAGAGCCTCCGCAAAAGTGGGTGTGTGAATTGTTTTTTTAGTTGAGGGCTGTGATGGTGGGTGTTCTAGAGGGCTGTGATGGTGGGTGTTCTAGAGGGCTATGTGTTCCATGTGGTGTGGTGCAGGTGTTGACCTTCTCCTCTTGACAGGCTATTCCAGTCTTGGCTGGAGAGTGCATGGCTTCTAATTTTGAGATATAAGAGCATCTCTCACAAGTCTGAATGTTGGGAGACAAGAAGAGAGGGTTGTCTGTGTACATGAGGTAGTTGCTTGCTACACTGTCTCAGAATGCCCAAGTTTACCAGGTTAATAGGCAAAAGCACAGGAAACTGACCTTTAGACATGCCAGGAGTGATGGTCATCATTGCTAAGTACTGGAGCTGTTTCCTTATAGGACATCTAGTGTTGATAGCACTTATGTGTGTTACAATTGCTACAAGAAGCCTAATGAAGTGCTAGATAAATATGCTAATTAAAGTGCAAGAGAGAAGAGATCTAATATCTAAGGGAAAAATTGAAGAGCAGACTTTCTGGCACAGTAATATATTTTAAATTCAGTGCAAGCTAGCACACTTGAACATGTAGCAATATTAAAGCAAATACAGTTAAAATAAATGCAGTTAGATAAAAAAAAAACTACTTATCAAGTGCAGAAAACAGTATAATCAGAAAAAATCAAACCCGAGGCACTTAAAGTCTTCTAAGTGCTAAACTTTGAACAGTCTACCACATTTTCAATCACTGCCTACCCACTTATCCTTTTTTTCTCCCATCGCATGCCCTCTTGAATGTGTTCGTGGACTTTATCCCCCCTCCTCATTAGGACATCTCTTTCAATAGCTCAGTAAATGTCTCAGTGAAAAAGAGCTTTCAAGTCTCCTTGGAATAGTTAGTTATTACAATCTGCTGCCTGTGCCCTCTCCCCACACACCTCTTCCTTCATAATCATTCATGCTTAGAATTGCCTTTGCATGTCTCCCTTACATGGTGTTGTGCACTAATGTGTTATCACCTCTGTCTCTTCTGGACTCACGTAAGATGAATTGTAGATCTTCTAGCCTCTAAATGTACTCCTACCCCTGTATGCCACATATTTTTCTGACAGCTTTCATTTCTTTTCCACTTAGTAGTGTGATATCTTATTTTTTATGTGGCTTCAAAACGTGCATCCAGTGCTCATGATTTGGTATGACTAAGGCCCTGTACAGAAGAAGCATTACCTTGTCTTTCTTCTAGAATCTATCACACAGCACTTGGTTTGCTACCACCACTGCCATCTAACTCTGCTCCTAGTCCTTTAGTCCAGACATGATCTTCATCTCCAGATATTTTTCTGCTATGTTGCTGTCAGTTTCACTCCTCTCAGTTGACACTGCACACAGAATTCACATGTTTTCAGTTTAATACATTGATTGGTTTGCATAGAACATCAATAGCCACCTTTCTGCCACCATTCTGCTCACTTACTCCGGCTTTCCAAATCATTCACTAAGCACCTCTTCCCATTATCTACGGATGTACTTATCTTTGTTTTATCAGAAAACAATTTAATCATGTTCAGTCTTCCCTTAGTTATGTGTGAAATACATCCAGTGAAGAGGGGTGGACTTCAGTGAGCCTTGTGGCACTCTATTTGACACTTTCCAAATTTCTAACATTGCCCCTCTCACCACAATCCTTTGCATCATTGCCATATTACTATGCAGCTATAAAGGGTCTCGGTATTGGATTTGCCTTAAAACTCACTAATTTTCTTATCATTCACTTTTGATGCAGCAAGTCAAAAAATTCCTTCTTAAAGTCATGGTAGACATATGTCTACTGATACCCATCTGTCAGATTCATTGTAATCCAGCCATAACACTGTATCTGACTTGAGAGATAGCTCCTTCTGCCCTTGAGGCCCAGATGATTGCATTACCTGAGATTCTTGGCCTCTTGAAATGCTAGTACATTTCCTTCAGGATTCTGTGCATAACTTTCCTTATCACTGTTAGACCTGTCGATCATTGGATTTTTTTCTGCCCCTCTCCTTGTACAAGAATGATGAAGTCACAACTTCCACTCCTCTGACACTCACTACTAATAAGCTTAAAATCTCTTTTCAGTGGATCTGCTGGCACACTCAGCAAGGTTATGTGGATTATGGGAGGATGCCCATGTGATCCTTGTGTTTTACCCTCCCTAAAGGTTGGCAGTTCTGTCTACATTGATATTTCCTAATTATTATGTCAGTGCCATTTGAGCTCCAAAATACACATGAATATTCATTTAATTTTTTCAACTACACATTCATCTAACTAGTTTCAGGTCAATTATTAAATTTTTTAAAGTGTTTACATAAAATAGCATGTTTCACTTGCTTTAGTTTGCCTTCAGTAGCAAGATTAACATGTTGCTTCTGTCAACTGTGTAATGTATAAGGGGGACTATGTTTTCTTTAACTCGCATGATCCAAGAATTGAAGTACTTTTTATTTTTCAGGTGGTGTTCCTACAACATTCCTCATCTTTATCATCAACTCCATTTTCTTGTTTTCTACATGGGTTCAGGGTGTTGAGTCAACTGGTACTACCACCAGTTGCGATAAAATGTCACTGTCCTATCTTTCTCAACATTCCTGCTCGACTGTCACATGTCCACTTTCTTGTAATTCATCCTTCTCTTTGCTTGATGTCCTCACTTCCTGTTGTCTTCTTCCTGTCTCCCAAATAGTCTTCATCAACTTGATTTCTATTTTCCTGCACATGTGCACAAACCATTGTAATGTGTTGTTTTCAACCTTCTCTGCAATTGGACCTACTTTGTCATCTGTTTTTATGTTATCATTTGTTCATCTGTACCACAGCATGCATCCTAACACCCATCTTGGGCACTTTTTCAGCTGCTCTGCCATTACTGCCTATGTTTCTGTACCATACAAAAGTCCTGGTCACACTAATGTTTTGTGCACCTAACATTTCAGCTTCTTTAGCATTCTTCTGTCACATAATACCCCTGACACTTTGAGACAGTTGGCGGCAGTCCTAATTCTATCTCTGACGTCCTCATTTAAAATTCCCTTTTACTCAACCACCACTCCCAGATTCTTGAAGCTGTCAATCTGTTCTCTTTTGTATCTCAAATTTCTGGTTTCCCCATTTGCTCCTATGACAATTGTCTTGTCTATACTCAGTTTCTTTTCATTTGTCTTGAGTTCTGTATTCTGTTTCCCTATCATTTGCTGATGTTCTTGCTCAGAGTCTTCCTGTAGTACTACATCATATGCGTACAGCAGCTTAGTGGATATGTCCCTCCCACCTGTTTACTAATGAGACTCTTTGCCAGTGAGAACATCAGTGGATTCTGAGCTGAAACCTGAAACACACACACACACACCAGTATGTAGCTAGTGTGGAGCGAGAGGGGCAAAAGCCCCAGGTGCAAAGTGCTGGGGGTGCAATCAGATGATCCTAATTGCCCTTTAATGTATTGTAGTTTCATTCAAACCTAAGTGCTTTTATGCTCCGTGTGTGGCTTAAACTATAGAAATTGCTTGCTTCATTGTAGCAAACAGTTTGCTGCAATTTAAAAGTAAAAAAATATATATATTTTTTAACTAAAATGTGAACACTGTAGTGCTCCTTGTAGGAAGGGTATAAACTGTAGCAACTGTACACTACATTTGTAGCATACAGTTTGCTACATTTTAAAAGAAGAATTTCTTTAATGGAAATATGTTAAAGGAGGTTGGGGGC